>NC_053024.1:661873939-661901523 GCF_003073215.2 Triticum urartu | reverse complement strand
GTAAGGTATTGGGTCTAGGTAGAGTTGCAATCTCAAGGGATCAACACATGGATAAAGTCATGCTTGTTGAATCCCTTGGCTTCAACTTAATGTCTGTCTCAATGCTTTGCGATTTGAACATGATCGTAATATTTGGAAAATATCGTTGCCTTGTACTAATGGAATCTGACAAGTCTCTAGTGTTTGAAGGGTATCGAAAAGATGATTTGTACGTGTAGATTTCTCAGCAGGACCACAGCTTGCCATATGTCTTCTAGCAAAAGCTTCAGAATGCTGGCTCTGGCATCGGAGGCTTGGCATGCTGGCATGAGGAACCTCCACACCCTTGCGAAGAAGAAGCATGTCATAGGCATCGAGGGCGTCAAGTTCAAGAAAGACCACTTATGCGGTGCCTGTGAAGCAGGGAAGATGACGAGGGCCAAACATCCTTCGAAGACAATCATGACCACTACTCGACCCTTCGAACTGCTTCACATGGATCTTTTCGGTCCCACTCATTACTCAACTCTTACTACTACTGCATGCCTCTATGGCTTCGTTATTGTTGATGATTACCTAGATACACTTGGGTGCACATAATCCTTTACAAGACTGAAGTGCAGGATGTCTTCAGACGCTTCGCCAATCGAGCTATGAACAATTATGCGCAAGATAAAGCACATCAGAAGTGACAATGGCACTGAATTCAAGAACACTGGCCTTGATACATATCTTGATACCTTGGGCATCACACATGAATTCTCAGCCCCGTACACGCCACAGCAGAATGGCGTCGTCGAACGCAAGAACAGAACACTCATTGAGATGGCCAGAACGATGCTAGATGAATACAAGACCCCAAGAAAATTCTGGCCTGAAGCCATTGATACTGCATGCCATACAATCAATCGTGTTTATCTTCACAAGCTTCTGAACAAGACATCTTATGAGCTCCTTACTGGCAAGAAGCCAAATGTCAGTTACTTCAGAGTATTTGGCGCAAGGTGCTGGATCAAGGACCCACATCACACCTCAAAGTTTGCACCAAAAGCACATGAGGGTTTTATGCTTGGATATGGAAAGGATTCTCACTCCTACAGAGTCTTCAATCTCTTTCATACAAAGTGGTTGAAACAGTGGATGTGCGGTTCGATGAGACCAACGGTTCACAAAGAGAGCAACTGCCAAATGTGCTAGATGAAGTTCCATCCAGTGAATCAATCAAGCTAATGGGAACTGGAGAAATTATACCTTCTGAAGCTCATCCTGAAGAAGAACTTATCATCTAGCACCTGATCAATATGAAGACAATGCTCAGCCTGAAGACATTAATTCTAACAACGACAATGATCAGCAAGAGCAAAGTCTTCGCCCTGTACATCCTCGCGTTGCCAATGAAGTGCAGATTGAAAGAATAATTGATAGCATCAATGCACCCGGTCCACTCACTCGTTCAAGGGCAACTCAGCTAGCATATTTCTGTGGGCACTTCGCATTCGTCTCAATAACAGAACCCAAGAAAGTTGAAGAAGCCTTCATGGAACCTGAATGGATTCAAGCTATGCAAGAAGAGCTTCAATAGTTTGAGCTGAATAATGTATGGGAACTAGTTAAGCGTCCTGATCCACGGAAGCACAATATAATAGGCACCAAATGGATATACCGCAACAAGCAAGATGAGCATGGTCAAGTTGTCAGAAACAAAGCTCGTCTCGTTGCTCAAGGATATACTCAAGTGGAAGGCATTGACTTCGATGAAACATTTGCTCCTGTGGCTAGACTTGAAGCCATACGCATACTGCTGGCCTATGCAAATCATCACAACATACTTCTATATCAAATGGATGTGAAGAGTGCTTTTCTCAATGGCAAGGTTGAAGAAGAAGTGTATGTTGCACAACCGCCTGGCTTTGGAGATCCAAAACATCCTGACATGGTATACAAGCTCAACAAGGCACTGTATGGCCTCAAACAAGCTCCTCGGGCCTGGTATGACACACTCAAATACTTCCTGAAGAGCAAAGGCTTCATACCTGGTTCCCTAGACCCCACTCTCCTCACGAAGGCATATGATGGTGAACTGTTTGTGTGCCAAATATATGTGGATGACATTATCTTCGGCTGCATCAATCAGAAGTACAGTGAAGAGTTTGGATATATGATGCAAGAGCAATATCAGATGTCCATGATGGGAGAGCTGAAGTTCTTCCTCGGTCTTCAAATACGACAACAACGCAACGACATCTTCATATCTTAAGAGAAGTATCTCAAAGATTGCCTGAAGAAGTTCGGTATGCAAGACCGCAAAGGCTTCACAACACCAATGCCAGCCAAACATCATCTGGGTCCCGACGACAATGGTAAAGAGTTCGATCAAAAGGTATACCGCTCCATGATTGGTTCTTTACTTTATCTATGTGCATCTAGGCCAGATATTATGCTTAGTGTTTGCATGTGTGCTCGATTTCAAGCGGCACCAAGAGTCGCATCACTTAGCTGTGAAGCGAATTCTTCGATATTTGGCTCACACCCCAACTCTAGGATTATGGTATCCAAAGGGCTCAGAGTTTGATCTGGTTGGATTCTCGGATGCTGATTATGCTGGTGACAAAGTTGATCGCAAGTCTACATCAGGCACATGTCACTTTCTGGGACGATCACTTGTATGTTGGTCTTCAAAGAAGCAGAACTGTGTATCTCTCTCCACTGCTGAATCTGAATACATTGCTGCTGGATCTTGCTGCGCTCAGCTTCTGTGGATAAAGCAAACACTCAAGGACTATGGCATTCATCTGAAGCAAGTGCCACTTTACCGCAACAATGAAAGCGCCATCAAGATCGCCAACAACCCAGTTCAGCACTCAAAGACAAAGCACATTGAAATTCGTCATCACTTTCTCAGAGATCATATTGTGAAGGAAGATATTGATATCATACACGTCAACACTGAAGAGCAATTGGAAGATATCTTCACCAAGCCCTTGGATGAGAAGAGATTTTGCAAGTTACGGTGTGAGCTAAATATCCTAGAATCCTCAAATGTCCTGTGATCAGGCACACATCCTAACCCTTATGCGTATTAATGACTTAGATGTGCAACACATGAAGTAAAGTATATCTTCAATCAATGAAGACATACATTCTAAGTTTGAATACATTAATGTGGAATTTGACTTTGGAGCGCCACGATAATTGTGCGCCATGTCTGGGTCTAATACTTCCTATACGGTGGGTAACGCCACCACCAAATGTTCTATTTTGAAGTGTTTCACTCATGACGTTACCTTGCAATGTCTTCACATTTGGTTTGGCTTCGATCTCAACATATCTTCATGATTATCTTCACTATGTTGATTATATATATATATATATATATATATATATATTAGTGTTCTGTCCTCTACAACATTCACTTATAGCTATGTCTTCATTGTTGAATCTTTTGAACTAAGTGAATGTGATCGGACCCTAACCTCTCTATGCTTTCTATCTCAAATTCTATCTCTCCAAATAATATGCATTCTATTGAAACTATCGAATGTCTTCTTTGCGTCCTTGTCAGCAGAAGATACAGAGACAACCATTAAGTCCGTTTTCAATGCTCATTCCTCCACATGAAACCCGAAGAAGTAGGAACGACCACCCGACAATCAAGGCGTGCGTGGGACGTGGAACAAATCCCAAAATTCCGCATAATGGGCATGTGTTCCTCAGATGCGAATCACCAAGGGCACCTGTGTAATAGCGCAGTGCCGCCCATGTACCTATAAATACACACTTCACAGCGGTCATTATCTCTTCTTCCACTCTCGCACGAACCCTAGCGCCACCGCTAGCCCTCGACGACACTGGCGACGAAGCGCTTCGCTGCCGCAACCTCTCCGACGCCGTCTTCACGCCGACCGCGGACATCGTCCTCTCCGCTGTCGCCGTAAGTGTCCTCCGTCGCCAAGTTAGGGCACGGAAGATCAAACTGCTCGGCCTCATCTTCCACTTTGTCTAGCAGTTCTTAGTGTGGTAAATAAAACTTCCTTTTACAACACCGTTGATCCTATGGATTTGTCACTTTCTACCACAAGCAGTTTCTATTCACACAAGTTAGATCTCTCTCATAACATGCCTAGTATATTCACTTATGCTTCACAAAGTAGTTAGATTCCTCACTTGTACTGATCTGTGGATTCGTACAAATCTGGAACCAACTCCTTATCTATGAGTGAATGTCTTTGCAAAATGAGGTCAATGTCTTCTAAACTGATTTATCTTCAAAATCTTCTGAGAATGCATATGACCTCTTCCCCTTCCCTCGCACCTTAATGCTGTCACAGGTACATGTCCGTGGGAGAATCCTTTGGTTCTCATAGTCTGCATTCATTTGCAGAATTCTTACAGCATCACATTAATTCTCCCGAAGCCAGTTCCTGTTGGTCCAGCAAGCGAAAACCTTTGAAGCCTTTGAACGTGTTGAAGCCTTTCAAGTTAAAGTTTTTGGCTTCAGAGAAAGCAGCAAGGAAGGGTGGCAGAAAGCATCATGGAGAAACATCTAGAGATCTGCCAGATGAACTCTCAGAACTGTACAAGACAGATCCTGAAGAGGATTACAATCAGCGCAAGACCCGAATCCAATGGATTCGAAGATATTGGGTAGAACAATGGTTCAAATACTGATTTGTAACCCAAGAATATGCTGAGAAAAATGCCATCAAGAGACCGTGGGGAGACATCCAATACAAGAATCTTCTACCCAGGTCCAGAGATGAAGCCATTGCTCAAGGATTTATCCCTGCATGGTTCGTGGGCCATAGCCAGCTGATGCACACCCATCGTCACTACTATGGTGCCGTGACGACAATCTGTTCAAGCGCAACTTCCAGTTTGCTCAGAACTCAGCGAAGCAGAACAAGAAGACTTTGGGGCTAGACTTCAACCCTGGTCCCTTAGCACTAAGGGCAGATGGCACACGAGATGCAGAACCCAATGTCATCGGTCCTTTCTCCAACCTTGAAGGCCTCATCACCCGCATCTTAGTTCAAGGGACTGCAGTAAATGAGCCTGCAGCTGACGCTGAATCATAAGAAGCTCCTGCAGCACCGAAGACAAAGAAGATGAAGAAGCCTAAAGCTTCAAAGCCTGCCCCCTCACCAAAAATCTCAAGGGCGAAGCCACTGGCAACTGCACCTCCTAAAGATAGTGTGCAGTCCGAAGACTTATCTCGCGTCTCCATGCCCCAGAAAGTCAAGATGCCTCTGCCTCACACCGGACAAGAGCTAATTGCTGCTGCCATTCTGCGCAATGACAACATTGATCTATCAAGTGATGAAGATCTAGCAGATGACGCTCTTGAGCAACTCATCAAGAGCAAAGAAGAAGCAGAAATCTTCAATGATCTGCCTCTCTTTGATGTGACCATCATCCACAACTTCATTGATGAGTGGTTTGACACGCCAAACATCAACTTTGAAGATCTGCAGATACCAATTGGCCTCAGTGTCGCCTTCCAAGGCGCCATTTCTTCAGAACTCGCTATTGCCCAGCGCATTGTTGAACTGAAGCAAAAGATTGACTATGAAAAGGCTCAGTTCAAGAAGCATATGGCCAAGCTCAGCGTGTAGGAAGTGAAGCCCTCCCCAACGGAAAAAGAAGACAGCGAAGCCACTGATCCCGTCACTTATGTTCCCGAGTCTGCTGCCAGTCCACGGTTCGACTATCATGTTGAGCACAGGCCTCAGGTACAGAAGCCAATCCCAAGATTGCCAAGGTTCCCAGGTCCTGCATCAGCACCTGGTTCCTTCAATATCAATGGCTTCAGGGCAGACAACACATTCTTCGATAGCTCCAGGAACCCCTACTCAAGGGAAAGTGTAGCGACCCGACCCAAATGGATCAAGTCTCTGTGCTTAAGTGTCATCCCTGGAACGGTATGCTGACACACACAGTACTCGAGGATTTATAACAGAGGTAAATCACATGTAAAAGTAACGTAAATACTATTACCTCAATCCAAAATAGCGGAAGTAACAAGATTGTGGATTCCCATCAACACCAACGGCAAAGTTGAGTGTAGAAATCGTAACCCTAACGTATCACTTACTCGTCATAAGATATCCTGCAACATGAGACGTTGCAGCCACAGAGGGTCAGTACATTGAATGTACTGGCAAATTCACACCATAGGAGAATGATGAATAATGGCTATCACTACATGCATATTTGGCTGGTGGAAAAGCTCTATGGTTATAGTTTTGCGTAAAGCCAATTTTTCCCTACTACAAAGGATTAAAATTTATTTAACTATCATGGTGGTTGTTGAACATTGAGAATGGTTGACAGCATTCTCAATCCCAATTAAGTAACATCATTATACCCAACAAAATTATTTAAAGTCACATGATAATCCGAGTACTAGATACTCAAGATGTCCATAACCGGGGACACGGCTAATGATGATTAGTTTATAAACTCTGCAGAGGTTTGCGCACTTTTCCCCACAAGACTCGATCGCCTCCGTTGGATTTCTCGCACTACATGGTGTTTGAGAAACGGATGACCGAGACACAGTCTTTCACAAGCGCTAGCACCTTACGATGGATAGACCGGTACACCTACTTTCCCCTACATCTGCTAGTCTACCCTGTAAGAGTTCGCACGACTTAATCAACTATGCCAGAGCCCATAATGGCTTGTGGCTGCACACGGAAGTTTCTAGTATGAAAAATCTCATGATCCCTTTGGGCCTGGGTGGCGGTCCATAAAAAAAACAGGCAAGTCCTGGAATAGCGAGGTGCCTCAATCCACCCAGATGTGTGTTTAGGTTGCCACCTTAGATAAACCATTAATTAACAATCTCACATCTGTCATGGATATCACTCACCCAATCCACGTCTACTAGCATAGCATGGCATAATAAGAAAACGTAGAAATAACTCCCAAAGGTTTGATAATAAACAGGTAATAGGTACTACCTCATCTACTTCCCATCCCACAGTTTAATTAGATCATAATCATGCAATGTGTGAAGATTGATCTAATGCAATAAAGACTGGGTATGAAAGGGATATGATCAAAGTGTGAACTTGCCTGCAATGTTGATGAAGATGATTCACACTCAAAAATCTTGATATCTCTACTCGTTACACTCCGGTCAATCTATCGTAATCAAGCAATAGTAACCACACATATGCAATCACTCAAAAGATTAGAAAGATCGAAGAAGTCGATTCGGAAAACATCAAAACCAAACAAATAACTCTTGCAACATAAAACAATTTCTAACAGTACCAAAATTATGTGAATTTGGCCTTATTAGAATGTTTAGGTCAAGAGCTTCGATTTGCAAAAAGAATCAACTCAAACGGAGCTACAAAACTCAAGTTATGATCAAACGGAGTTTGAATTCAAATCTGATCTAATTCAAATTTTAAACTTTTCAAAAACATGTTTGAGTTGGATTACTGGATAGAGGGGATCATAACGAAGACGTGGGCGTTGGTTTCGTTGGATTTGGACTAACGAGCAAAAAGTTACGGTGTTTTGAAGATCAGGGGCTATTCTGCAAATATGTTATTCACAAACGGGTCCCTGGCTGAAAATAACAGAAAAAGAAAAAAAAACTAAAAGGCGAACGCTCGCTTATAAGGTCTACACAGTGGACGTTCGCTGTTTAATAAAACAAAAAAAACAGATCTAGTCTAGGGTTTTTTTTTAAAAAAATAAACCGAACTTGAAATAAAACCGGATCGGACGGGGCGGTTTTTTTACCGGTCCACGGTGGGTCCACGGCAACGGCGACGGCGGCAGTTTCCGGTGAGGCGAGGCGAGGCGATGGCGAGCTCTAGCGCGGCAGTAGCGGCGCGAAGCGGCTCCGGCGAGGAGCGGGCGGCGGCGCAGGCGAGCGGCGGATGCGGCAGAGGGCGGCGGCAGCGGCGCTAGCAGGCGGCGGCGCAGGCGAGCAGCGGCGCGGGCGGCGAAGCAATGCGGCGGCGGCGCGGATCTGCGGCGTATGCGGGGAGAGGAGAGGGAGAGGGGCCCGGGGCTCGGATTTAAGGAGGGGGGAGGCGAGGGCGGCTTGGGCGAGGGGCAATGGAGGCGGGGCGGCGCCGGACTCCGGGGAGAGTCCCGGTCGGGGACGACGGGGAAGGCGGCGCGGAGCTGGGCCTTGGCCTGGCTTCGGCTGGGTCGGCCCAGTCGGGATTTTTTTGTTTTTTAAAAACATTTCCAGACAAATAAAATAATAAAACAAATTAAAAGAAAATATTATAAAATAATAAAAGAAAATATTATATAGCATATAATATATCAAAATTTTCAGAAAAAGATTTTCTACACATGGAACATTTTTCTTGCATTAAATAAAATACACATAAATTCTAATAATTCAAACAGTGCTACTTGTCTATTAAAATCCAACAAAATCATTTAAAAACCAAAATGATTTCAAATTAATTTTTCTCCAATTTTCTATTGTAGGGAATCATGTTACCCTAATTTCCATGTATTTTATTTTTGGAGAAAAATAATTTGAATAAAACTCAAATAACTCCAAATTGAAAATAAATTCAAAAGACTTTGAATTTGATCCTTTGAAACTCCCAACTCATATTTCATATAATTTGAAGAAGTCATTTTATCTTCTCTCGTGAAAATCATTGAGTTGCATAAAGTTTCAGAATTGGAAATATTCTCAAATGAAATTCAAATATTTTCAACACCCCTTGTCATTTAATAAATGGAAGAAGTCATGTCATCTTCTCTCCAGGGTTTCGTGATGAAAAAGTATTTGAATTCACGGAGAGCATAAAGCAAAAATGAAAGTTTGGGAAAGTCCTTTTATTCCCTCTCATTTAACTTTCAAAAGTTTCGAATTCACTCACTTTCAGATCAATCAATCAAACAATCCATCAAATCTATCTATTTATTATAACATTCCAAAATTTAGAATTTTGGGATGTTACAAACCTACCACCCTTAAAATGAATCTCGTCCTCGAGATTCGGAGAGGCTAGCAAGAAAAGGTTAGGGTTTGGGGGTCTCCTCAAAATCCATCGATCATCACAGGGGTCTGGGGTGCTACCACCCTTAGAAGCATGGTTACTGTTCCATCAAAACTCATATACTCCATCCTTATTCTTGACAGTGTCGGTCTTCTCAGATCCTCGAGAAAATTCCTCCTCTAAGCTCTTCCGGTAATGCCATAACCTTTTTCCTCAATTCTTTTGTCCTTTCCTCTTGGTAAGGTTATTCCGAGATTGGGTCTTCTTAGCTGACGGGTCTGGCGCCAAACTAAACAACTATCGATATCTCATGGTGGTCAACAATTTATGGTTTCTCCTGCAGGAAATGGGTCCTGGTTGATCACTCACCGTATAACCTACGTTGGCAACTGCCTTGTACAAGGGAATATTATTACCATTCTAAGGTTTAACAAGGTTTGATCGTCGTTCTCTTACTATAGGTAAAGTCACTCAGATTTACCATCCCATATAGCCAAGGGGAATAATAAGTAGTCGGTATGGTGATCAATCATCCCGCACCCAAAATCATTTCCGTACATGTTTAGTGATCTCGCTAACTAACACTCGGTCATCCTCACCAAGCATTTGCAGAAATTTCTCTTATCGACGAACTATGTTCGGAATATATTCCATTGTTCTGCAAGCCAAACAAACATCTATCGTTCCTTCACAACTCTCAGGTTGCGTTGCTCCTATAAATCTTCTATCGATAAAATCGTAACTTCCCGGGTTTTTCCTTCAGCAAGAGTGTGCTGCTTCTTGGCAGTCCTGGGCCTGTGGGTTATGGCCCATCTCATTCACTTGTAGCCCTTGACTTTATCATCGCAACTGATCATTATTCAACTTCCAACTTCTAGTATTCTTAATCATCCAATTGTATTGTCTTCCTTCCTTCTATTGGCACCAAACTAGGACATGATTATTCAGACTCATCATGGAGTTTTCCATTGATCCATATTCCGACATCATACCTCCTTTATATCCAATAGTAATTTATCTCTTCATCCTCGTGGGTTATCCCACATACCGAGATATAAACTTATACTTATGGAGTCCATATTCCACTTCGTGGAACATCATTATCCTTTCCAGGGTCAAGCGTCCTTACAGGGGAATATTGGCCATCTCTGCATGGCACTTCTTCAACTGGGAAACATGAAACACATCATGAACTCCTGACAGTCCTTCGGGTAACTCCAACTTGTAGGCCACTTCTCCCATACGCTCCAAAACTCGGTATGGTCCTACAAATCTCGGGGCTAACTGTCCCTTAACTCCAATCCGTTTAACTCCTCGCATAGGGACATCGAAGACATGCTCTATCTCCAATTTCATAGACTACCTCCTTGCATTTTTCTTGTCTGCATAACTCTTCTGCCTGGACTGAGCTACCTTCAGTCTATCTCGAATCAACTTAACATTCTCTTCTGACTCCTTGATCACATTTGGTCCAAAACAACTGACGGTCTCCAACTTCATCCCACATACTCTTGGGGCATCACACATATCGAGACAAAACTCGTATTCATTTTGTCCGAAATCCACTCAGTGGAGTATCCTTATCTTTTCCAGGGGTCAATGGTTCTTACAGGGTACTACCACCCTTAAAATGCAAAATCTTCCATAGACCATATTTCTCATATCCTCAGAATGGCCAAAATTCTTCTTCATAGAGTAACAACTCATAAAATCCATATCAGTACCAACGATGCTAACTTTATTCATTCTCAAGTGATTACAATCTCTCGCTTTTCCATTACATGTCTCAACTCAACACCTCAATATAAAAGAAAATGTTCTCACTTCTACTACTCCATTTCTTTTGTTGCAAACTCAACTATCTAGCACAAGTTTCCTTCTCCTTGGGGCATTCTCTGGCAAAGTGCCCTGCTCCATTACAACTAAAACATATTACTTCTGACAAGTATCGAGGTTTCCTTTTTGGGCAACTGTTGAGGTAGTGCCCTGACTCCTTGCACCTGTAACAGGTGATATGACTCAGGTCCTTCCTGGAATCCAATCTGCTTCTCTTCCTAGACTTTCCATTCCAATTCAGGGCTTCTATTTCCTGTGGGTCATATTCTACTTCCTCTGTCGGGAATTCTACTAGATCCCCATTCAAACAATTTTGGGAGATGTGTCCTTCTTCTCCACATGAATAGCAAGACTTAGTGCAGGGTTTACTCGGGTCTTCTTTAGGTGTGTCCTCCACCTCTTCCTTCATCACAGTTCTTCTAAAATTTCCATAAGGGCTCCTTTTTACTTCTTTCTTCTGCTGGATGGTTCGTTGTACCATGGGGTAAATGTGACACTGAGCAGGATAGTGGGTAGTCCCTTCACACAAGAAACAAGTAATCTGCCTAATTGGGCATTCTTCAACTGGGTGACTTCCTTCACAATTAGGGCATTCATCCTTGTGTTCTTTATGGGTGTGTCCTATTTCTCCACAAATCTTGCATGCACAAGGTTTCTTCATATCCTTTCCATAAGGCTTCAACTTCTGGGACACAAACCGAGACTTTGGCAAAGTCAACTTAAATTCTTTCCAAGTGGTTACTCCTTGCCATCCATTGATGGTTTGGTACATCCTCCACCAAGTAGCAGCACCTCTTTCAAAGCACTGAAGAGCATGTTGGGTCATATCCTTTCGGCGTATAGTTATTCTCATGTGATCTCCATGTTCTGAATCCATCGGTCCGTCTCCAATTGACTCATCGGTTTAGCAAATACGAGCTCATCTTCCATTCATCATCTATTGGGTCCATGGGTTTATGGGGTGAGATAAGAGAGATAGAGAGGTACACACAATACAAACAAAAGTTTTGAAAAGACAGATTTTATTTGTGGCTGCGGAAAACATACAACAAATGACAGCTCACAAACATCGCATCTCATCTAGGTAGTATAACAGGGGTTTGGTCTTCTAAAGGTCAATAAATTCAACGTCGCCAAACTCTTCAAGTCTTGTTCATGCCTCCAATGGCTTCTTCCAATCATGCTTGTCTTTCTCAAGTTCTTTTGCCAGATCAACTCTGTTGACGCGAAGTCTCTCGTGACGTCCTTTAATATTCTGGAGTTGCGTTCAAAACTTCCAGGTTTTAACATCCTTGACATGAACCATTGGCACTATGGTCCTTCCGTTCCTGATGAATCTTCGGTATCTCGAGGTTTTTCTACTCTAGCTTGGCTACTTTCAACTTTCGGGTCCTGAGTTCTTGATGAAATGCTTCCTTTCAAATACGACTTCTTGTGGCTCCATCTTAACTTCTTGATGTAATACTCCAGATCCTGGTGATACACCGGCTAAGGTTAAAACTTCATCTTACTAATAGGTGCTCCATCAACCTTCTTCCATCAATCCATTATGAAGAAATGCATCCTTAACTCAGCACGGTGACAATAGCATCAGCGGCGATGACATCACAGATAACTGTGTTTCTGCCCTTGTCATTGCCATGAGCTATCTTCCATAGTTGATATCTCCTGCCTTAGTGTTTTCTTGAAAAAACTTTGAGTTCTCATGCTTCATGCTTCGGTCTTTCTCCGATACACCTTGATCTCGGGTATTGACAACTTCCATAGTCTGTCAAGTCCATAAGGGTTGCCTTCCTAGGTCACACAAATCTGAGAAATTTCCTTCAGAGCCTTCAAATTCTACTTGTCTTCGGTCTTCAACCGTTGTAGTTTCCATTATTCAGATGCACGGAAAATACTCTTCATTGAAGTGGTCTTAGTTGTCCGATATCTTGTACTTCTTGGAGTGGTCTCATCAGTCGAATCTTCGTGTGGTCAAAAGGGGAAAGGGGTATGGTCTCACTAAAGGAATTTTTGAATAAGCTCAGAAGAGAAGAGAGGTAAAAGATCCTTTTGAAGAGTAAAGTTTTAGAGAAAAATCTTTGCTATGGGCTTGCCAGTTTCTAGGGTCATGTCCTACAGTCAACATGTGCTCTGATACCATCTTGTAGCGACCCGACCCGAATGGATCAAGTCTCTGTGCTTAAGTGTCATCCCTGGATCGGTATGCTGACACACACAGTACTCGAGGATTTATAATAGAGGTAAATCACATGTAAAAGTAACGTAAATACTATTACCTCAATCCAAAATAGCGGAAGTAACAAGATTGTGGATTCCCATCAACACCAACGGCAAAGTTGAGTGTAGAAATCGTAACCCTAACGTATCACTTACTCATCGTAAGATATCCTGCAACATGAGACGTTGCATCCACAGAGGGTCAGTACATTGAATGTACTGGAAAATTCACACCATAGGAGAATGATGAATAATGGCTATCACTACATGCATATTTGGCTGGTGGAAAAGCTCTATGGTTATAAGGTTTTTGCGTAAAGCCAATTTTTCCCTACTGCAAAGGAATAAATTTTATTTAACTATCATGGTGGTTGTTGAACATTGAGAATGGTTGACAGCATTCTCAATCCCAATTAAGTAACATCATTAAACCCAACAAAATTATTTAAAGTAACATGATGAGATTCACATGATAATCCAGGTACTAGATACTCAAGATGTCCATAACCGGGACACGGTTACATGATTATCTAATCTGCTTTGCAGAGGTTTGCGCACTTTTCCCCACAAGACTCGATCGCCTCCGTTGGATTTCTCGCACTACATGGTGTTTGAGAAACGGAGTGACCGAGACAGTCTTTCAGAAGCGCTAGCACCTTACGATGGATAGACCGGTACACCTACTTTCCCCTACATCTGCTAGTCTACCCTGTAAGAGTTCGCACGACTTACTCAACTATGCAGAGCCCATAATGTGCTTGTGGCTGCACACGGAAGTTTCTAGTATGAATAATCTCATGATCCCTTTGAGCCTGGGTGGCGGTCCAAAAGAAAACAGGCAAGTCCTGGAATACCCAGGTGCCTCAATCCACCCAGATGTGTGTTTAGGTTGCCACCTTAGATAAACCATTAATTAACAATCTCACATCTGTCATGGATATCACTCACCCAATCCACGTCTACTAGCATAGCATGGCATAATAAGCAAACGTAGAAGTAACTCCCAAGGTTTGATAATAAACAGGTAATAGGTACTACCTCATCTACTTCCCATCCCACAGTTTAATTACATCATAATCATGCAATGTGTGAAGATTGATCTAATGCAATAAAGACTGGGTATGAAAGGGATATAATCAAAGTGTGAACTTGCCTGCAATGTTGATGAAGATGATTCGCACTCAAAAATCTTGATATCTCTACTCGTCACACTCCGGTCAATCTATCGTAATCAAGCAATAGTAACCACACATAAGCAATCACTCAAAAGATCAGAAAGATCGAAGAAGTCGATTCGGAAAACATCAAAACCAAACAAATAACTCTTGCAACATAAAACAATTTCTAACAGTACCAAAATTATGTGAATTTGGCCTTATTAGAATGTTTAGGTCAAGAGCTTCGATTTGCAAAAAGAATCAACTCAAACGGAGCTACGAAACTCAAGTTATGATCAAACGGAGTTTGAATTCAAATCTGATCTAATTCAAATTTTAAACTTCTCAAAAACATGTTTGAGCTGGATTACTGGATAGAGGGGATCATAACGAAGACGTGGGCGTTGGTTTCGTTGGATTTGGACTAACGAGCAAAAAGTTACGGTGTTTTGAAGATCAGGGGCTATTCTGCAAATATGTTATTCACAAATGGGTCCCTGGCCGAAAATAACAGAAAAAGAAAAAAACTAAAAGGCGAACGCTCGCTTATAAGGTCTAAATAGTGGACGTTCGCTGTTTAATAAAACCAAAAAAACAGATCTAGTCTAGGTTTTTTTTAAAAAAAATAAACCAAACTTAAAATAAAACCGGATCGGACCGGGCGGTTTTTTTACCGGTCCACGGTGGGTCAACCGGCAACGGCGACGGCGGCAGTTTCCGGCGAGGCGAGGCGACGACGAGCTCTAGCGCGACAGTAGCGGCGCGAAGCGGCTCCGGCGAGGAGCGGGCGGCGGCGCAGGCGAGCGGCGACGGGAGGCGGCGAGCGGCGGATGCGGCAGAGGACGGCGCGGGCAGCGGCGCTAGCAGGCGGCGGCGCAGGCGAGCAGCGGCGCGGGCGGCGAAGCAATGCGGCGGCGGCGCGGATCTGCGGCGATGCGGGGAGAGGAGAGGGAGAGGGGCCCGGGGCTCCGGATTTAAGGAGGGGGGAGGCGAGGGCGGCTTGGGCGAGGGGCAATGGAGGCGGGGCAGCGCCGGACTCCGGGGAGAGTCCCGGTCGGGGACGACGGGGAAGGCGGCGCGGAGCTGGGCCTTGGCCTGGCTTCGGCTGGGTCGGCCCAGTCAGGATTCTTTTTTTTGTTTTTTTAAAAAAATTTCCAAACAAATAAAATAATAAAACAAATTAAAAGAAAATATTATATAGGCATATAATATATCAAAATTTTCAGAAAAAGATTTTCTACACGGTGAACATTTTTCTTGCATTAAATAAAATACACATAAATTCTAATAATTCAAACAGTTCTACTAGTCTATTAAAATCCAACAAAATCATTTAAAAAGAACCAAAATGATTTCAAATTAATTTTTCTCCCATTTTCTATTGTAGGGAATCATGTTACCCCATTTTCCATGTATTTTATTTTTGGAGAAAAATAATTTGAATAAAACTCAAATAACTCCAAATTGAAAATAAATTCAAAAGACTTTGAATTTGATCCTTTGGAACTCCGAACTCATATTTCATATAATCTGAAGAAGTCATTTTATCTTCTCTCGTGAAAATCATTGAGTGGCATAAAGTTTCAGAATTGGAAATATTCTCAAATGAAATTCAAATATTTTCAACACCCCTTGTCATTTAATAAATGGAAGAAGTCATGTCATCTTCTCTCCAGGGTTTCATGATGAAAAAGTATTTGAATTCACGGAGAGCATAAAGGCAAAAATGAAAATTTTGGAAAAGTCCTTTTATTCCCTCTCGTTTAACTTTCAAAAAGTTTCGAATTTCACTCACTTTCAGTCAATCAATCAAACAGTCAATCAAATCTATCTATTTATTATAACATTCCAAAATTTAGAATTTTGGGATGTTACAGAAGGATATCATCTTATCGGTTCTGGAGCTATCCTCAGCGAAGCTATTACTCATGCATTCTTTACAACCAAGGTCGCATCTTCCCACACAGCGCCTTGACATTGAAGCCATAGCTGGTCTGCCCTGTCTGGAAGAAGCTTTGGATTGCTTCAAGGAAGTTGGACTGCTGCCGTTCGTTACTGACCAAGAGCATTGGAATGAAGAGCTGCTGCTCCAATTCTATGCCACACTTCACATCCGCGGGTACAGCAGAGATCCGAAGACTTGGGTCCTGGAGTGGATGACCGGAAATGTTCATGACGAAGCCAATGCATTTGACATAATTGAGCTCACTGGTTTGCCCACTCCTGGCGATCTCTACGAGCATGGCTGTCAGCTGCATAGTGAAGTTATTGAGAGCATCTTTAAGAGGCCGGAACCTGATATGAGTCAGATTCTCAGCATGATGAAGCCATTGCCCCAAGATGCTGCTTATCCAACAGAGTTCTTCGTTGAAGACCTTGAGTATCTGCCACGAACCATCTATCACATCATCAGGCGAACTCTCTGGCCCATCAAAGGGCACTCTCCAAATGCCAAGCTTGAGGGTGCAATGAAGACTTTGGTCTTCTATATTCTTCATGGAAAATGCTTCAATGCACAGGACTTATTCATCCGCCAACTTGCTGCATCGGCTCTGATCTGTTTGGCTTGAAGTTCTACGCCCCATGGGTAATGCGGCTAATTAAACTTCACTCCGATATCTCATATCAGCCATCTGCTCGCAATCATAGGATTTTTCTGCCTGATGTGGATATCTCTACTGAAGCCATCTATCCTGAGCCTGCAAAGGAACCTCTAAGTCTTCAGAATGCAGAGCATCAGAGTTTCTCACAGAACATTGAAGGAGTTGAAGCAGTCACTCGGGTGTATCTTTGGCTGGCACTACACGTGCACCACACCCTGCGTCTACTGAAGCCACTGATAGTAAAACTGCTCGAAGACCCAAGAAGCGCACTCGTGTTCTCAACGACCGAGAGCTTCTTGTGGCTCTTCATCAGAAACAGGATAGGCATCATGACTGGCTGAAGCGTCAGATGAAAAGCCTCTTGGTGGAAGTTAATCGCATTCGCAATCTTGCCACCAAGAATGCTTTCGTTGCCCATGAAACCTGTCGCCGTACATGGAAAGGGCTAACGATGATGTGTTCTGAAGATGATCTCCAAGAGGATGGCTTCACTGAGCGATTCAAGTTTGAATCCACACCTCCTCGAAGAGCTGTGCTGCTACGAACTCCACCCCTTGAAGACTCTGAGTTCTCTTCATCTGCTGCAACAGTGACAGCCAGAGTTATCGAGGATCAAGATGATGCTACTTCACCACCACCTCCTTCAGCATGCGTCAACTCTGCTCCAAGCTCTTCAGCACCGCCAAACACCACCAACGACCCTGCTACTTCACCTACTCCGCATGGGAACGAGTAGATGCTCTATGTCTTCAAACCTTTTTGGTCCTTACTGACAAAAGGGGGAGAAGCATATGAGGTTGATAGTCTTCAAGCGGGTCCATATGGGCGGGTGCTTTATATTTTGCTTCGTGCTTACAACTCTCGTTTTGCTACATTTGGTTCTTTGAGTTGTAACACTTAAACTCGATGGTCGTCTGCTACTTATTGCCACTTTGTTTTGCGATGATAAATTCCGCATGTGCGACGATAAATTCCGCACTTAGATCATTCTGCAGACGTCCATTTTCCATTATGCATGTCATTATCTTCACATACTTCACATGCATAATGAATTGTCATCATAAGTTGAAGAGGATCTCCACGAGTACAACCTGCCATGTGCATTTGCATTCCAAAAGCAAATTACTTATATGCACATCTTCAGGGGGAGCCCTTGCAACTTATGAAGACAATTCCTTATCCTTTACAATTTCACATATTATATTCCCCGTTGAAAACTTCAACTAGTTTTTCATCAATCACCAAAAAGGGGGAGATTGTAAGTGCATCTAGTGCCACCCCTAGTTGGTTTTGGAGTATTGACGACAAACCTAGTTGAGGGACTAATGTGTTTGTGAGAATTGCAGGATAACACAGGTAGAAGTCCCTCATTGATTCGGTTTTCCTACCAGAGATGACCCCTAAAAATGTATGAAGACATTGAAGTCAAAGGTGGTATATGAAGATATTCACATTGAAGACTATGACAAGAGAAGACACATGAAGCCTATGGAGCTCGAAGACTTAGATCTTTCGTAGTTCTTTTTCTTTTTGTTGAGTCATAGGAACCACCGTACTGTTAAGTGGGGTCCAAGAGAACCAGTCAGAATGACTGAAGTGATGCCTAAACCAAAACCTATGTCTTCGAGTGAAGACTATGAGAGCGAATCTTGTCCAGAGTCGGACAAGTCAGCTTTGCTTGTAGCCCAAGTAAAGTTGCCGTGTGAGTTTGAATCTGACCGTTGGAACACGTGTCAGTTCCTTAGTGACCCAGGGTCATTTCGGACAAATCAGGTCGGGTTGCCAAGTGGCTATAAATAGCCCACCCCCTACAACCATAAATGGTTGGCTGCTCAGATTGAGACGGCTTTTGTCGTTTGAGAGCAACCCACCTCGAAGCCTTTGAGAGAGAATTCCTTGCGAGGATAAAGCCCTAACCACCCAGAGCCAAAGAGAATTGGCATCACTTAAGTCTTCTTGTCTGTGTGATCTGAAGACTTATTACACTTGAGGACTGTGCATCCTCCAGCCGGTTAGGCGTCGCGTTCTGAGCATCCAAGAGACATTGTGGATTGCCGGTGAACGAAGTCTGTGAAGGTTTGGGAGTCTACCTTGAAGACTTACCAGAGTGATTGGGCGAGGTCTGTGTGACCTTAGCTCAAGGGGAATACGGTGAGGACTGGGTGTCCTGAGCTGCGTGTTCAGGACTGGGTGTCCGGGACTGTGTGTCCTAAGGTTTAAATACCTAGCCGCCCTAACCAGACGTACAGTTGTCACAGCAACTGGAACTGGTCCAACTATCTTTGTGAAGTCATTGTATGTTTGCACTATCTTTTGTCTTCACTGAGTGACTGCATGTTCTGTATGGCTTCATAATATCTTCCTACCTGATCCTTACTACATTGCTGCTATTAAGTCATTGTGCTTTCACTTCATTGAATACTTGACTATGGCTTCTAGTGTAGTCTACCTTCCGCTGCATGGTAATAGGTTTATTTCTATCGTTTGTCTTCATAACTTCCATGTTTTGAAGACTTTCATAAAAATCGCCTATTCACCCCCCCTCTAGTCGATATATCTTTTGTCCTACCCTCCCGTGGCAGCGGGGTCCTTATGGAAACTAAGGGATATTAAGGCCTCCTTTTAATAGAGTACCAGAACAAAGCATTAACACATAGTGAATACATGAACTCCTCAAACTACGGTCATCACCGGTAAGTATCCCGATTATTGTCACTTTGGGGTTAACGGATCATAACACATAATAGGTGACTATAGACTTGCAAGATAGGATCAAGAACTCTCATATATTGATGAAAACATAATAGGTTCAGATCTGAAATCATGGCACTCGGGCCCTAGTGACAAGCATTAAGCATAGCAAAGTCATAGCAACATCAATCTCAGAACATAGTGGATACTAGGGATCAAACCCTAACAAAACTAACTCGATTACATGATAGATCCCATCCAACCCATCACCGTCCAGCAAGCCTACAATGGAATTACTCACGCACGGGTGAGCATCATGAAATTGGTGATGGAGGATGGTTGATATGTCTAGTTTGATGGATTCCCCTCTCCGGAGCCCCGAACAGACTCCAGATCAGCCCTCCCGAGAGGTTTTAGGGCTTGGCAGCGGCTCCGTATCGTAAAACGTGATGAATTCTTCTCTCTGATTTTTTCTCCCCGAAACACAATATATAGAGTTGGAGTTGGAGTCGGAGGAGCTCCAGGGGGCCCACGAGGTAGTGGGGCGCGCCCTAGGTGGGCCGGCACGCCCCCACCCTCATGGACAGGTGGTGGGCCCCCTGGCCTTCATCTTTTGCAGGTATTTTTTATATTTTCCAAAAAGTTGCCGTGAAGTTTCAGGTCATTCCAAGAACTTTTGTTTCTGCACATAAATAACACCCTGGTAATTCTACTGAAAATAGCGTCAGTCCGGGTTAGTTCCATTCAAATCATGCAAGTTAGAGTCCAAAACAATGGCAAAAGTGTTTGGAAAAGTAGATACGACGGAGACGTATCAAATCCCCCAAGCTTAAACCTTTGCTTGTCCTCAAGCAATTCAGTTGACAAACTGAAAGTGATAAAGAAAAACTTTTACAAACTCTGTTTGCTCTTGTTGTTGTAAATATGTAAAGCCAACATTCAAGTTTTCAGCAAAGATTATAACTAACCACATTCGCAATAATGCTTAGGTCGCAAGTTTACTCATATCAATGGCATAATCAACTAGTGAGCAATAATAATAAATCTCGGATGACAACACTTTCTCAAAACAATCATAATATGATATAACAAGAAGGTATCTCGCTAGCCCTTTCTGAGACCGCAAAACATAAATGCAGAGCACCTTTAAAGACCAAGGACTGACTAGACATTGTAATTCATGGTAAAAGAGATCCAGTCAAGTCATACTCAATGTAAACTAACAGTAATGGATGCAAATGATAGCGGTGCTCTCCAGCTAGTGCTTTTTAATAAGAGGATGATGACTCAACATGAAAGTAAATAGATAGGCCCTTCGCAGAGGGAAGCAGGGATTTGTAGAGGTGCTAGAGCTTGGTTTTGAAATGGAGGTGAATAATATTTTGAGCGGTATACTTTCATTGTCAACATAACAACCAAGAGATGGCGATATCTTCCATGCTACACACATTATAGGCGGTTCCCAAACAGAATGGTAACGTTTATACTCCCCCTTCCACCAACAAGCATCAATCCATGGCTTGCTCGAAACAATGAGTGCCTACAACTAACAAGAGTCCCAGGGGGAGTTTTGTTTGCAATTATTTTGATTTGATTTGCATAAAGCATGGGACTGGGCATCCCGTGACCAGCCACTTTCTCGTGAGTGAGGAGCGGAGTCCACTCCTCTTGAGAATAACCCGCCTAACATGGAAGATACGGACAACCCTAGTTGATACATGAGCTATTCGAGCATACGAAACAGGATATTTATTTGAAGGTTTAGAGTTTGGCACATACAAATTTACTTGGAACAGTAGGTAGATACCATATATAGGTAGGTATGGTGGACTCATATGGAATAACTTTAGGGTTTATGGAGTTGGATGCACAAGCAGTATTCCCGCTTAGTACAGGTGAAGGTTAGCAAAAGACTGGGAAGCGACTAGCTAGAGAGCGACAACAGTCATGAACATGCATTAAAATTAATCAACACCGAATGCAAGCATGAGTAGGATATAATCCACCATGAACATAAATATCGTGAAGGCTATGTTGATTTTGTTTCAACTACATGTGTGAACATGTGCCAAGTCAAGTCACTTAAATCATTCAGAGGAGGATACCACCCTATCATACCACATCATAACCATTTCAATAGCATGTTGGCACGCAAGGTAAACCATTATAACTCATAGCTAATCAAGCATGGCACAACAAACTATGATCTCTAGTTGTCATTGCAAAAATGTTTATTCATAATAGGCTGGATCAGGAACAAGAGAGGTCAAGTTCATACTAGCTTTTCTCATCTCAATAAGTTCATCATATAATCATCATTATTGCCTTTCACTTGCATGACCGAACGATGTGGATAATAATAATTGTGCATGTGCATTGGACTAAGCTGGAATCTGCAAGCATTCAATGAACAGGAGAAGACAAGGCAATATGGGCTCTTTTGTCAGATCAACAATTATGCATATAAGAGCCACTTCAACAATTTAATCATGGTCTTCTCCTATCGACCCCCAAAGAAAAGAAAAGAAACTATTTACACGGGAGAGCTCCCAACAAGTAAAAGAAGAACATGAATTTTTTTTGGGTTTTCTTTTTAATTACTACTACAAGCATGGAAAGTAAACTAATTAAAAGTTACAACCATTTTTTTCTTAAGGTTTATTAAACACACAAAAAGAAAGCATAAAAAGGAAAGTAAACTAGCATGGATGATACAATGAAAAGGTATGAGCACCGACATCTAGCAATGAGTGTGTGAACATAAATGTAATGTCGGTGGGAAATACGTACTCCCCAAGCTTAGGCTTTTGGCCTAAGTTGGTCTATGGCCACGGCTGGCCTGACGGATATCCATAATAATAGTTGGGGTCGTACTGCGAAGAAGAAGACTCCGATTGCCACTGGTTGGCAATCATCTCCGGATCCCACTGGTAATTAGACTGTCGTGAAGGATCAACTTGTGGTTCTTGCTCTGGCTCCATGGCTGGTGCAGCGTTCCGGTAGGCGTGAATAGCCTCTAACGGAACAAGGTACTGGCCTGCAGATAAATCAAACAAAGAAGGAGCAGGCAGGGTAATAGTCTCAGGATGATGTTTATCAAAGAACAATTTGTATTTATGCTCTCCTTCCCTATTCTTAACAATAGAATTATGTGCCACCATACTTTTATAATCTAAATAATCACGAGGCAGGACTTTTTCTCCCTTCTCATAATGCCTAATAGGTATGTTAAAATGTGCAGCTAGGCGTGAAGCATAGATGCCTCCAAAGATGGGGCCCTTTGTACAGTTCAACCTTAACAGTTTAGCAATAATGCTGCCCAAACTAACAGAGTTATCACCGAATAAACCGTGGAGCAAAATAATAATATCAGGGACACTAAGGTTTCCACAGTTTCCGCGACCAATTAAACAACAACTAGCAAATAATGCAAAATAGCGTAAAACAGGAAAATGTATGCTGGTGATTTGTGCATCGGAAACCTTCCTTGTTTCCCCTACAGTGATAGTATCAATAAACCCATCCAAATCCTAGCGATGTGGTTCCTCTGTCTTGCACTCGAAAGGGACTAAACAAACCTGACAAAAATCATAAAGTGACATCTCCTTATGCTCATCATATAAATGAAACTGCACCGTAGGTGGTGAGCTCCTAGAATGGAAATGAAAGGTTTGCACAAAGATATTTGTGAGTAAGAGATACTGATCGCGTTGGTCGTGGAGGAAAGCGGTGAGGCCTGCATTCTTAGCCAATTCATAAAATTCTTCATAAATCCTGGCTGCTCTCAAGAAATCATCGGAAGGCCATTCACACGACCGAACCTCTGCGGTGCGAGGCAGATTATACTTAGGCTTCTATGCCTTTTCCTTCGAGCTTCGGCTCGATGAGCCCCTCAAAAGTCTCTTCATCATTTTCTAAAAAATTCTGAAATTTTTAGTAACTTCAAAATAAAAGTAAACCAAACTCAATAATGTTGATAGCAATTACTCCTACAAGTGCCTAGAGCCTATATCATGCATCAAAACTACTTTTGACCATATAAATTTGACATGCAAGCTTAAGAACAGGGTCACCTAAGCAGCAAAAATTTGCAATGAATAAAGCACTAGAACAAAAACTAATTGGACCAATGGAGGAGTCACATACCAAGGAACAATCTCCTCAAGCAGTTTTGTGAGAGGTGCTTTGAGCAAGGAGATCGAAAATTGTCGGTGTTTTGGGAACGGGGGTCCCAGACTTGCCTGCCTGTGGCCTGCGGCGTAGCTCGAGTGGGGGCCCAGTGCGGCCCAGCTTCATCAGCTCAAACTCAAGACCCTCACGAGGGGCCAAGCCCTGCGGGGCGGACGACAGGAAGCTTCCTCAGGAGCAGCTTCATCAGGCAGGCTCGCGAGGAGGCGGAGAGATCAAGGCAGGGGCACCTTCGCGAGGAGCCCGTGACGACAAGCCATGACGATCGAGATCAGGCGGGCGCCAGGCGGGCACCGGCCTGTGTAGTGTCCTTGTTTCCCCTTTGGTGCAAAGGAACAAGCACAGTCCAAGGCATCGGGCAAAGGGTTACCGTTACGGTGCGACGAGACCAAGACCAGTAGAGCGGCAGGTCGGAGGTCATCGTGGAGCCCAAGACGGCGTCATCACCAGTGCTTTTGGCAGCCGAAGACCACCTTTGGTCAGGATAACTTGTACTAGATGTTCCCCTTCAAAATGGCCAATTGTTGGCTGCCCTTCCCGCTCGCATTTTGGGAAGAGGACCAGGGCCTCCTAAAGTAGGACTAGCCACCATAGAGGGAGGGGGATTCCAGACCAAGTAGAACATAACCAGCACCAGCTCAAGAACACCTCTCGCGAGGCGTTCTTCCCCTTGCATTGTTCATCATCAGCCCCTGAGGCAATCCACCACACCACACACTGGAGTAGGGTATTACACCACATCGGTGGCCCGAACCAGTATAAACCTCGTGTCCTTTGTGTGTTCTTTCTTTTCCAGCCATACGATTTTCTCTCATATTAGGCGAGCCCATAAGTAGCCTGAGAGTCGGTCACGGGTGAATGATGCTCTGAGGCGTGCCGCACTGCACCCAGGGAGAGTCTCGAGCGACTTAACATATGGGTCTGCCGGGCTCACAGCCGAAGAATAACAGCTCAACCATAGTTGCGTGGCGCACCAAGAGAGTAGAAGGAGCACTACACAGCCGGAGGGATCCTGCAGGCTCTCCTCTGAAGATCAGACCTCTGTGTTCAGACGGCAACATGCCCACCCGGAATTTTCGGTCGCGCTTCATTGTAATACCGCGCCGTAAACTAGTGCCAGTAGTGAACTCGGTGTTGGCCTCCCCGGCTGCCAGCAACTCGAATTTGGTCGTCTACTGGGACTGGGGGGGCGTGAGCTGGCCCGCACCTTGGTCGACATGTGTGTGTAGTGAGAGCACAGCACAAGTTGCGAGCAGGTGGGGGAGAAAGCAAGCCCGGCCTTTCGCGGAGAGGTGGGCACTTACTATGAGCTGGTGAGCGTGCGGGCGACTAGATTGTCCTTGCTGCGTTTTTCGCGCGCTTCGCGTAGGTCCCTACTGACGCCTGACGCGCCTCGTTCCTGGGCTAAGAGGCCGCGTGAGAGCCCTAGATCGACCGTGAAGTTGGTTAGGGCCAACTCGCGTTTTCCGTACCTCGGCCTCTCGCGGTTGAACCCGCAAAGCGATCGGCGAGCGTGGCCGGTGCCTGAAAACCGAGTCCTCTCCCGAATAATTGAGCGGGAAGGGCGCTACAACAGGACTTTCGCGCCATTATTGAAGGGGAACATCTAGTACAAGTTATCCTGACCAAAGGTGGTCTTCGGCTGCCAAAAGCACTGGTGATGACGCCGTCTTGGGCTCCACGATGACCACCATCCTGCCACTCTGCTAGTCTTGGTCTCGTAGCACCGGAATGGTAACCTGTGCCCGATGCCTTGGACTATGCTTGTTCCCCTTGCACCGAAGGGGAAACAAGGACACTACACAGGCCGGTGCCCGCCTGGCGCCCGCCTGATCTCGATCGTCATCGCTTGTGTCACGGGCTCCTCACGATGTGCCCCTGCCTTGATCTCTCCGCCTCCTCGTGAGCCTGCCTGATGAGGCTGCTCCTGAGGAAGCTTCCTGTCGTCCGCCCCGTAGGGCTTGGCCCCTCGCGAGGGTCTTGAGTTTGAGCTGATGAAGCTGGGCCACACTGGGCCCCCACTCGAGCCACGCCGCAGGCCAAGCATGAGTTCTACCTCACATTGCTGCCATTTTCGATCTCCTTGCTCAAAGCACCTCTCACAAAACTGCTTGGGGAGATTGTTCCTTGGTATGTGACTCCTCCATTGGCCCAATTAGTTTTTGTTCTAGTGCTTTACTCATTGCAAATTTTGCTGCTTAGGTGACCCTATTCTTGAGCTTGCATGTCAAATTTATATGGTTAAAAGTAGTTTTGATGCATGATATAGGCCCTAGGCACTTGTAGGAGTAGTTGCTATCAATATTATTGAGTTTGGTTTACTTTTATTTTGAAGTTACTAAAAATTTCAGAATTTTGCAGAAAATGATGAAGAGACTTTTGAGGGGCTCATCGAGCCGAAGCTCGAAGGAAAAGGCACCAAAGCCTAAGTATAATCTGCCTCGCACCCCGGAGGTTCGGGCGTGTGAATGGCCTTCCGATGATTTCTTGAGAGCAGACGAGATTTATGAAGATTTTTATGAATTGGCTAAGAATGCAGGCCTCAACGCTTTCCTCCACGACCAACGCGGTCAGTATCTCTTGCTCACAAATATCTTTGTGCAGAACTTTCATTTCCATTCTAGGAGCTCACCACCTACGGTGGAGTTTCATTTATATGATGAGCATAAGGAGATGTCACTTTATGATTTTTGTCAGGTTTGTTTAGTCCCTTTCGAGGGCAAGACAGAGGAACCACATCGCTAGGATGTGGATGGGTTTATTGATACTATCACTGTAGGGGAAACAAGGAAGGTTTCCGATGCACAAATCACTAGCATACATTTTCCTGTTTTACGCTATTTTGCATTATTTGCTAGTCGTTGTTTAATTGGTCGCGGAAACTGTGGAAACCTTAGTGTCCCTGATATTATTATTTTGCTCCACGGTTTATCGGTGATAACTCTGTTAGTTGGGCAGCATTATTGCTAAACTGTTAAGGTTGAACTGTACAAAGGGCCCCATCTTTGGAGGCATCTATGCTTCACGCCTAGCTGCACATTTTAACATACCTATTAGGCATTATGAGAAGGGAGAAAAAGTCCTGCCTCGTGATTATTTAGATTATAAAAGTATGGTGGCACATAATTCTATTGTTAAGAATAGGGAAGGAGAGCATAAATACAAATTGTTCTTTGATAAACATCATCCTGAGACTATTACCCTGCCTGCTCCTTCTTTGTTTGATTTATCTGCAGGCCAGTACCTTGTTCCGTTAGAGGCTATTCACGCCTACCGGAACGCTGCACCAGCCATGGAGCCAGAGCAAGAACCACAAGTTGATCCTTCACGACAGTCTAATTACCAGTGGGATCCGGAGATGATTGCCAACCAGTGGCAATCGGAGTCTTCTTCTTCGCAGTACGACCCCAACTATTATTATGGATATCCGTCAGGCCAGCCGTGGCCATAGACCAACTTAGGCCAAAAGCCTAAGCTTGGGGAGTACGTATTTCCCACCGACATTACATTTATGTTCACACACTCATTGCTAGATGTCGGTGCTCATACCTTTTCATTGTATCATCCATGCTAGTTTACTTTCCTTTTTATGCTTTCTTTTTGTGTGTTTAATAAACCTTAAGAAAAAAATGGTTGTAACTTTTAATTAGTTTACTTTCCATGCTTGTAGTAGTAATTAAAAAGAAAACCCAAAAAAAATTCATGTTCTTCTTTTACTTGTTGGGAGCTCTCCCGTGTAAATAGTTTCTTTTCTTTTCTTTGGGGGTCGATAGGAGAAGACCATGATTAAATTGTTGAAGTGGCTCTTATATGCATAATTGTTGATCTGACAAAAGAGCCCATATTGCCTTGTCTTCTCCTGTTCATTGAATGCTTGCAGATTCCAGCTTAGTCCAATGCACATGCACATTATCTTATCC
>NC_053024.1:661837746-661872939 GCF_003073215.2 Triticum urartu | reverse complement strand
GTGTCCACCATATATATGTCATATGACGAGGTGGCCTTCCAGCGCCCTACAGGTGCTGGTTCTTGTTCGTCTCCTGCATCGTCGTCCATGCCGTTGATGTCTTTCGGAGTCGAAGTCAAGCATGTCGGTTAAGTCGTCGACAGTGGCTACGAAGTGGGTGGTGGGTGGGTTTTGAATTTCTTCATCGTCCGTATCCCAACCTTGCTGACCGTAGTCCGGCCAGGGCTCTCCTGATAAAGAGAGAGACTTTAGAGAATTCAGGATGTCGCCGAAGGGCGAGTGCTGAAAGATGTCCGCGGCGGTGAACTCCATTATCGGCGCCCAATCGGATTCGATCGGCAGGGGCGCGGGGGGCTCGGAGTTCGGAGAGGAATCCGGCTCCTGGAGTCACGGGCCATGCGGAGTGCGGGGCTGGAGTTCGGCTCGATCGCCTCTGAGATCGCAGCCCCTGAGGCAGCGTCCAACCGCTGATCCTCGTCGGCGCAGTATGATCCGAATCAATGGTCGGGACAGTTTGTGTGCGGCCTCCAAGGCGCTGTTCAGCGGCAGAGCTATATCTCTGGAGCCTGAGTGGATTCAGGCCATGCAAGAAGAATTACATCAGTTCGGAGCTCAACAATGTCTGGGAATTGGTCAAACGTCCAGATCCTCGCAAGCACAATATCATCGGCACAAAGTGGATCTACCGCAACAAGCAAGATGAAAATGGCCTTGTGGTGAGGAATAAGGCACGGCTTGTAGCTCAAGGCTACACACAGGTTGAAGGAATTGATTTCGATGAAACTTTTGCACCTGTTGCTAGACTTGAGGCTATTCGCATATTACTTGCTTATGCTAACCATCATGATATCACTTTATATCAAATGGATGTGAAAAGTGCATTCCTCAATGGTAAGCTTGAGGAAGAAGTATATGTTGCTCAACCCCCAGGTTTTGAAGATCCAAAGAATCCTGACAAAGTCTTCAGACTCAACAAGGCCCTCTATGGCCTCAAGCAGGCCCCACGGGCGTGGTATGATACCTTGAAGGAATTCTTCATGAAGAAAGGCTTCAAACCCGGTTCACTCGACCCTACTCTTTTCACTAAATCTTATGATGGTGAATTTTTGTGTGCCAAGTATATGTTGATGATATTATCTTTGGCTGTACTGACCAACATTATAGTGATGAATTTGCCTATATGATGAGTGAAGAATATCAAATGTCTAGGATGGATTAATTCTTCTTAGGTCTTCAAATTCGTCAACAATGCAATGGCATATTCATATCTCAGGAGAAATACCTCAAGGATGTACTGAGGAAATTCGGCATGCAAGATTGCAAAGGCGTCAAAATTCCTATGCCCACAAATGGCCATCTGTGCACTGATGAAAATGGTATTGACTTCGATCATAAGGTATACCGCTCCATGATAGGTTCCTTATTATACTTATGTGCATCTAGGCCAGATATAATGCTTAGTGTTTGCATGTGTGCCCGATTTCAAGCTACACGAAGGAATCACACCATAAGGCTGTGAAGCATATTCTTCGATATCTAGCTCACACACCAACACTTGGATTATGGTACCCCAAGGGCTCGGCTTTTGATCTCATTGGATATTCTGACTCTGACTATGCTGGTGATCATGTGGACCGCAAGTCAACATCTGGTACATGTCATTTCCTCGGACGATCTTTGGTCTGTTGGTCCTCGAAGAAACAGAACTGCGTATCACTATCTACTGCTGAAGCTGAGTATATTGCCGCTGGTTCTTGCTGTGCTCAATTGCTATGGATGAAGCAAACTCTCAAGGACTACGGCGTCAACATGAAGAATGTGCCTCTCTTCTGTGACAATGAGAGTGCCATCAAGATTGCTCACAACCCAGTTCAGCACTCGAAGACTAAGCACATTCAGATTCGTCATCATTTTCTTCGTGATCATGTGTTGAAGGGCGACATTTCTATTGAGCATGTGAAGACTGAAGAATAGCTAGCCGATATCTTCACAAAGCCCTTGGATGAGAAGAGATTTAGCAAGTTGCGGTGTGAGCTAAATATCCTAGAATCTTCGAATGTTCTCTGAAAAGGACACTCATCCTAACACTTATGCAAAATTGATGACTTAGATGTGCAACACATGAAGAAACGTTTTTCTTCAATCTCTCTTTAATAAAACTCTTAGTGTGAAGAAATTAACGAAGAATTTGATTCTCAGAACCCTACGATAATTGTACGCAGTGTCTGAAATCATCATTCTTATACGGTGGGTCACGCCACCACCAAAAGTTGAAATTCCTCAAATTATTCATATTCTTCAACTTTGCATAGTCTTCACTGGTTCCGTCGTTTTTCTTCATTGGCTATATATATATATATGCAGTTTATGTCCTCTACAGCATTCACTTATTGCTATTTCTTCAAGTTGGTTTTCTGCTAAGTGAATGTGATCGGACCCTTCCCCTCTATGCTATACTCAACCCAATCTGTTCACAAATTCTTCATGTGCGTTCTATTTGAAACTCGTTCAAAATCTTCACGGTGTCCTTGTCAGCTGAAGAAATTGCAAACGGAACTTTAAAACCTATCTTATCGAAATTTTTGGTCTTGCCGCTCAAACCGTTCCGCATCCCTCGATACACTTATCCACTCACCCACGATCTAACACGATCTCCACCTCTCACTACGTGGGTGACACATGTCATGCGAATGAGAAGGGTCAGGGGCACGTTCGTCCAATTTCTTCGGGCGAGCAGTTTTTCACCGTGGCTATAAATACCCCTCCTTCCCTTCCTCACTTCTTTTACTCCGCTCGACCTCTCTCTCCAGCTCGAGCTTCTCAAACCCTAGCGCCGCCGCTACTTCATCGCCGCCGGTGAGGAAGAGCTTCACTGCCTCGACCTCGTCGCTGACGTACTCGCGCCGACCGCGGACATCTTCATTCCGCCGCCGCCGTAGCCGTCTTCCTCCGCCAAGTTAGGGCGTGGAAGATCTGCAGAGACGAACTTCACATCTCCTCACTCCAGTTCGTCGTGTTCTTCGTCTAGGGTAAATAAAAGTTACTTTCACTGCCCTCGTTGATTCGAATGATTATCTACAAAATCTTCAAAAGTGTTTTTCTTCATATCTTCACACACTGAACACCTCACAAAGTCATCTGTTCTTGATTCGTTTCTCTAAGCATCATTTTTCTTCAAGATTCCTCAATTGTGTGGATCTTCGATCTATACAACTCTAGAACCTAAGACAAAGAACGCTTAGTGAAAATCTTCAAGACTCATCTGGTCAAATTCCTCAAACTTGTTCATTTTGAAAAACCTTCTGAGAACGCATATGACCTCTCCAAATTCCTCGCAACTATACTCTGTTCACAGGTACACATGTCAGCTGCTGAATCACTAGGTTCTCATCAACTTAACTCATTTGCAGCGTTCCTCGAAGAAAAGTTGCATACTTCTTCAGAGAATTCAATTGTTCAAATTCCTCAACTGAAGAAAATGACTGATGGTAAAAGGCCACAAAAGGAAGGAAAGAGGCCTGAGGTAAATACAGCGTTTGAAATCCCTGATGACATATATGCTGGGTACTGCACACCTACTGAGGAAACCAAGAATGAGCGCAAAGTACGCATTCAGAAGATAGAGAGGAGATGGGCAAGAGAATGGAGGGAGTACAGATTGTCACTCCTAAGTATATGAAGAAATTCGCACTCAATCCTCCATGCCCAAGAGCACCACTGGCACCTGGCCAAATTGCTGATCCCACGAGCCTCAAGCGAGGTGAGGACTATCCTGATGAATGGGCCAAGCGCCAAGGCAAGTTGGCTAAGCAAGCCAAAGAAACAGTGAGGAAATTCAATGAAGACTCTGCTGCTGCTGCTGCCTCTGCTGAGGTCCTTGCTGTCAAGCCAAAGAAGGCTATGTCAAAGAAGCCTGCGCGCAAGCCAAGTGCTTCCTCAGCAATGCCCTCATGGCTAGAATCATCAAAGCCCTCACGGCTAATTCCTCATGCTGCTCCTATTCCTCCAAAGTCCTCGGCTCCTCCGCCAAAGCCTTCAGCTGTTCCGACCAAATCCTCAGCACCTGTGCATCTTGCTTCGTGCCAAAGGACTGCTGGCATCTCCATTGCCTCAGGTGTCTCAGCTAGTTCCTCAGCTGCACCAAGTTCCTTAGCTGGCTCCTCACCGCTCAAGACAAAGGCCACTGCTAGACGAGGTCCACGCCCAAGTCCTTAAAAGAAGCAAGTCACTTTCCAAGTGCCGTCTGATGAAGACGAAGCTGATGATGATGAACTTGCAGAAATCATCAGAGACAGGCAAGTCAGGGCCGCTAGAGCCAAAGGATCAGAAGTGCCACTGTTTTTGGATCCCAAGCTGATCCTCGACTACATTGATGATTGGCACAAGGACCCCAACACTCCCTTGCCTGACTTCAAGCTGACTCCTAGCCAGAGTCACATGCTGACCCACTTCATTCAAGAAGAAAAGTGGAAATTTGAGAAGGCCAGGTAGATCAAGAAAGCGCAGTACAAGAAAGAGCGTTGTCTGAAGAAAAACGTTGTCTCTATGACAACTGAAGAACTTGTCACTACTCAGACTGAGATTAAGAAACTCAGTGATGAATTTGAAGCATATCACGCTGATTGGCTTGGAGCCAAGGTTCGTTTTGTGAAACTTGCGGATAACTTCACTTCCAATGTTGCAGCCCCAACGCAATAGGAAATTCCTCAGGCTGAAGCATCTGCTCAGCCTACTGAAGAAAATGCCAGCACCGCTGATGACAATCAGACTGCTGAAGATAATGTGAGTTCCAGGGCTGATGACTACATTCCAGCCGCTGAAGAAATTGCCAGGGCACCCACTAGTGGTGTGCCTGAAGAAACTGAAGAACTCAGGGCAACTGCATCAGTTGTGCCTGAAGAAAATCAACCAGATTCCTCAGCTACTCCTGCACCAACTTCAACTCCAATCCTTCCATCTGCATCAGATGTGAAGAAGACCAAGACTGCAGAGCGTGCTGCAGTGAAGAAAAGGAAACCATCAGTTGCTTCAGATTCTTCAGCTCCGAAGAAAATGAAGCCTATGACAAGTTCATTTGCAAATCCGATTGATGTTGTTCCCATCTCAACCAGGCCATCAAAGGACCTTGTTCCTTTTGATGAAGAATATGTGATCCCCAGCGGATCTGATGAAGAAACTCCTTCTGCTGCTTCGTCTGAACCGTTGGATGAAGAAATTGAAGTGGATGCGATCCCTTCAACACCTATCATCTCCTCGCCTATGCCTAAGTTCACAGCTAAAGAGGCCGGCATTGAAGAAATGGAAGATGAAGATGTGGACATTGGCTGCTCCACACCCGTAATCCGTGATGAATTCTGGGAAAGTCAGCATCCAAACTCTCCAATGTTCACCCCTCTACAGCAAATTTCTCAGTCCCCCACACAAACTGTTCACATGGGCTCTGAAGAAACTCATCCCACTGCATCTGTCCATGAGGAAATTCCAGCCACTAGCGCTGAAGAAACTGCTGCTGCTGAACAACCAACGACGCAGACTGCCACTGAGGAGGAACCAGAAATTCCTCAGCCTGAAGAACCTGCGATTGAGATTCCTGAGGTCGTGATGCAACTCACTAACACTCCTCTGCCGAAGCCAAAGGATCCATTCTCACGCAAGCAAAAGTTCAAGGCTGATGATTTCTTCGGCGAGCACGTATTCTTCGAAGATTACAACCCATATGACTCTGCTCGCATTAGGAAGAGGCGGTTCTGGACTGCTAGTCAAGCCAATTTCTATTCCTCAGTGTTGTTCAACAAGGAGAAGATTTTCTACCATGAGCATATTCCTCATGTGGATATGGAATCTCTGCCGTGCTTCGCACCAGTCCTCAGTGTTCTTCATGACGCCAGACTACTCAACTTTTGCTCTAACATCTGCAATTGGAATGAAGAAACTGATTCTTCAATTCTATGCAACGTTGCACATCACCGGAGATGCTGAAGATGTGAATTCATGGGTGCTGGACTGGATGCCTGAAAACACTCACTACACTGCACCAGCCTCTGAATTGCTTCATGCTCTACCACTCAGTCCTCCCCTTGAAGAAGCTCGCTGCATCTACAGTGAACCTGAGCTCACACATTATTACATGCAGGTGCTGATGAAACCTTTGAAACCAGGTCAAGCACCAAGAACCAAATTCCTCGTGAAGGAATTGTTGTACGTGCCCAGAACTGTCTATCGTATTCTTACGAGGACAATCAGTCCTATCAAAGGTCACGACTCATCTGATGAGGAAATTGTTGGCATCATGAAGAATCTGGTATTCAACATCGTTCATAGCATTCCTGTCAATTATCACGATTTCTTCATGAGGACTATGGCCAATGTTGCACTGTCTCCGTTTGAGCTGAAGCCTTATGCACCTTGGATCATGAGATTCCTCAGGACAAGGTCTTCACTCAACTACAAAGCTGATTTCCAGAATCATCTCAGCTACTTGACCCCAATTGAAGTCCTCAAGCAGACATATTCTTCAGTTGATGGAAAGGGCAAGGCACCAGCTGTAATTGATGAAGGCATTCGTCCATTGGATGGTTAGTTTCGCAAAGCTGCATCTTATTCCACCAATGATGACTCTGCCACACATGACTCTGCCAATGCACCCAAGTCCACTCCTCAAGCCACTGCTCCGCGCGTGATGACTGACCGTGAACTTCTGCTTAGTCTTCACTAGAAGGTGGATCGAAATCACAAATGGGTTAAGCGTTAGTTTGGTTCACTTCTTCACAACATGACTGTCACACACAATGCAGTGAAGAAAAACCACTACTACCTCCATCAAGTCTTCGGTTGCACCTGGGCAATCCTGTCACATCTGTATGGTGAAGAAGATCTGAAGAACATGGGTCTTAATGAAGATTTTGACTGGTCTGCACCTCCACCGAAGAAATTCAAGAAGGTCAAGGTTCCTTCTCTGGTGGCCAGCTCATATTCTTCATCGCGCGACACTGATGAACATGAAGATTTGGACGACACTGCAGCAGGCCCTACATCAACCAACGACCCCAACAACGCTGGCGCTCCTTCATCAAAATGATTATCTTCAACGGCGTTAGTCCTCATTTTTGATCCTTTTTGGTCATTCGATGACAAAGGGGGAGAAATATGAGTTAGTCTTCAAGCGGGTCTACTATATGGGCGTTTTTTTGCTAAGTTACAACTCTCGTTCTTCTGAAACTTTATTGGATCGAGTTGTAATCTTAAACCCGATGGTGCTCTGATACTTTTGATGCACTGTGCTCTGATACTCTTGATGCACTATTCTGCATGCTTATTCCTCGTTAATATTATTGCACGCATGCTGAATTTCATCACGCACCATATTTCATCATGCATTTCAAATTCTTCATATTATATGTTAAATGCGTGTATGAATTACAAGATATAGGGGGAGATCTCCATGATTCAACTCTTCAAGTATGCATTGCTTCAAAAGCAAATTCCTCACTATGCACATCTTCAGGGGGAGTTCTTCTATATCTTGCAATCAAATTCCTCAATATCAGTATTTACACTTCATATGTTTATCCCCGTTGAAAACTTAACCTATATTGTCATCAATCACCAAAAAGGGGGAGATTGTAAGTGCATCTAGTGCCCCTTAGTGATTTTGGTGTATTGAAGACTTATAGGTTAAGGGACTAACGCGTGTGTGAGTGTACACAGGTCTATAAGTCTATGAGGAGTTCGATATTTACAGGAAAAGTCGACCCCTAAAAATGAACATCTTCGACTGAAGATTTTGGTATTTGTGAAGACTTTCATGAAGACTTTGAAAGTGAAGAAATTGGTGTGTCCGTGAAGACTTGATATTCATGCGAGGAATATGAAGCTTGAAGACTTTCGTTTTCATAGTTTTGTTTTTCTCTTTCTTGAGTCATAGGAAACACCGTACTGTTAAAGGGGGTCGAGGAAATACTAAGGAAAAATTTCCATGTGATGCTCAACTCAAAATCCTACACCTACCAATCCCTTCGAGTGAAGCCATTGGAAATCTCATACAGTTTAGTCAATTTCTTCAGTGACAGAGACGAAGTTCTTCTGGTCTCTGAGGAATTTGTCCTGACTGAGGAGTTAGGAATTCGCCAGTGCGGATTGCCTACACAGTGAGGAACATGATAGCCCTGAGGATTTTGCTACTCAAAATTCCGACCGTTGCTGTGCTATGCGCCAACTGTCCCAAAATATCTATCCACCTAACGGTCATATCATTGAAGGGAATTTATGTCTTATCATGTCGGGCTGCTCCCTAGGTTATAAATAGCCACCCCTACAACCACTAGCTGGTCAACTGCTCCGAGAGAAACTGACACTTGTCATTTGAGAGCAACCCATCCTCCGAGGACTTTGAGCGAAAATCATCAAGTGAGGAAAAACCAAAAATCCAAAACCCAAACACCTACAAACCCCAAGTGATTGAGCATCACTGAAGAGATTGATCCTGAGTGGATTCGACGCTTGTTACCTTTGAAGACTGTGCTTCTTCTAGACGGTTAGGCGTCATGGTCTAGAGCATCCAAGAGGAATTGTGGATCGCCGAGTGACCAAGTTTGTGAATGTTTGGAAGTCGCCTGAAGACTTACCACGAGTGATTGCACGAGGTCTGTGTGACCTTAGTTCAAGGAGAATATAGTGAGGACTCGGTGTCTTGGACTAAGTGTCCTTGACTGGGACTGTGTGTCCTCGAGTTTAAATACTCAGCCGCTCCAACCAGACGTACAACTGAGACAGCAGTTGGAACTGGTCTACCAAATCATTGTCTTCACCGAGCTTACTGGTTCTATTTCCTCAACTCTTTCATTTCCTCATAACTGTGTTGTGTGTTTGTTCATATCTGTGTTTGAAGACTTTGACTGAAGACTTTCTCAATTTCCTCAGTTCAATTTCTTCAGTCTGTTTGTCTTCGTCCTGTGTTATCCTGTGATTACGCTTCCTGTACTCTGTGCCTGTCTTCATTTCGTCATGATGACTATGCTTGTATTCTGTTATGTTTACTTTTGAGTACTTATTCCGCTGCTAGTAGTTCTTCGCTAAGGAATTTCCTCATCGGCAAATTCCTCAGTGAAGAATTTCGTAAAAATCGCCTATTCACCCCTCGTCTAGTCGATATAACGCACTTTCACCATGCAACGGATGCACTAGAGCTATAAATGTATGAAAGCTCAACAAAAGAAACTAGTGGGTGTGCATCCAACTTGCTTGCTCACGAAGACCTAGGGCACTTGAGGAGGCCCATTGTTGGAATATACAAGCCAAGTTCTATAATGAAAAATTCCCACTAGTATATGAAAGTGACAAAACAAGAGACTCTCTAACATGAAGATTAAGGTGCTACTTTGAAGCACAAGTGTGGCAAAGGATAGTAACATTGTCCCTTCTCTCTTTTTCTCTCATTTTTTGAGCCTTCTCTTTTTTATGGCTTTTCTCTTTTCTTTTTTTGGCCTTCTTTTTTATGGCCTTTTTTCCTCACTTGGGACAATGCTCTAGAAAATGATGATCATCACACTTCTATTTTTTTACAACTTAATGATTACAACTCGATACTAGAACAAAAGATGACTCTATATGAATGCCTCCGGCGATGTACCGGGATATGCAATGGACCAAGAGTGACATGTATGGAAGAATTATGAACGGTGGCTTTGCCACAAATACTATGTCAGCTACATGATCATGCTAGGCAATATGACAATAATGGGTGTGTCATGATGAATGGAATGATGGAAAGTGTTGGAAATATGCCCTAGAGGTAATAATAAATTAGTTATATTATATTTCCTTGTTCATGATAATCGTTTATTATCCATGCTAGAATTGTATTGATAGGAAACTCAGATACATGTGTGGATACATAGACAACACCATGTCCCTAGTAAGCCTCTAGTTGACTAGCTCGTTGATCAATAGATGGTTACCAGTTTCCTGACCATGGACATTGGATGTTGTTGACGACAGGATCACATCATTAGGAGAATGATGTGATGGACAAGCCCTAATCCTAAGCCTAGCGCAAGATCGTGTAGTTCGTATGCTAAACCTTTTCTAATATCAAGTATCATTTCCTTAGACCATGAGATTGTGCAACTCCCGGATATCGTAGGAATGCTTTGGGTGTACCAAACGTCACAACGTAACTGTGTGGCTATAAAGGTGCACTACGGGTATCTCCAAAAGTGTCTGTTGGGTTGGCACGAATCGAGACTGGGATTTGTCACTCCGTGTAACGGAGAGGTATCTCTGGGCCCACTCAGTAGGACATCATCATAATGTGCACAATGTGACCAAGGAGTTGATCACGGATGATGTGTTACGGAACGAGTAAAGAGACTTGCCGGTAACGAGATTGAACGAGGTATCGGGATACCGACGATTCGAATCTCGGGCAAGTACAATACCGCTAAGACAAAGGGAATTGTATACGGGATTGATTAAGTCCTTGACATCGTGGTTCATCCGATGAGATCATCGTGGAACATGTGGGAGCCAACATGGGTATCCAGATCCCGCTGTTGGTTATTGACCGGAGAACGTCTCGGTCATGTCTGCATGTCTCCCGAACCCGTAGGGTCTACACACTTAAGGTTCGATGACGCTAGGGTTATAAAGGAAGTTAGTATGTGGTTACCGAATGTTGTTCGGAGTCCCGGATGAGATCCCAGACGTCATGAGGAGTTCCGTAATGGTCAGGAGGTAAAGATTTATATATAGGAAGTCCTATTTCGGCCATCGGGGCAAGTTTCGGGGTCATCGGTATTGTACCGGGACCACCGGAAGAGTCCCCGGGGCCCACCGGGTGGGGCCACCTATCCCGGAGGGTCCCATGGGCTGAAGTGAGAAGGGATCCAGCCCAAAGTGGGCTGGGGCGCCACTTCCCCTAGGGCCCATGCGCCTAGGGTGAAGGGGGAACCCTAAGGAAGAGTCCCAAGGAGGGAAGGCACCTCCTAGGTGCCTTGGGGGGGAGGGAAACCTCCCCTGGCCGCCGCCCCCTAGGAGATTGGATCTCCTAGGGCTGGCGCACCCCCCCTTGGGCTCCCTATATATAGTGAGGGTAGGAGGGCCTCTTGAGACACACCTTTTGCCTTTGGTGCAGCCCCTCCCTCTCTCCCAAGTTCTTCTCCTCTCCCGTGGTGCTTGGCGAAGCCCTGCAGGATTGCCACGCTCCTCCACCACCCACGCCGTTGTGCTGCTGCTGGATGGAGTCTTCCTCAACCTCTCCCTCTCTCCTTGCTGGATCAAGGCATGGGAGACGTCACCGGGCTGTACGTGTGTTGAACGCGGAGGTGCTCCGTTCGGCACTAGGATCATCGGTGATTTGAATCACGACGAGTACGACTCCATCAACCCCGTTCACTTGAACGCTTCCGCTTAGCGATCTACAAGGGTATGTAGATGCACTCTCCTTCCCCTCGTTGCTAGTCTCTCCATAGATAGATCTTGGTGACACGTAGGAAAATTTTGAATTTCTGCTACGTTCCCCAACAGTGGCATCATGAGCTAGGTCTATTGCGTAGATTCTATGCACGAGTAGAACACAAAGTAGTTGTGGGCATTGATTTTGTTCAATATGCTTGCCGTTACTAGTCTTATCTTGATTCGACGGTATTGTGGGATGAAGCGGCCCGGACCAACCTTACACGTACGCTTACGTGAGACCGGTTCCACCGACAAACATGCACTAGTTGCATAAGGTGGCTGGCGGGTGTCTGTCTCTCCCACTTTAGTCGGATCGGATTCGATGAAAAGGGTCCTTATGAAGGGTAAATAGCAATTGGCATATCACGTTGTGGTTTTGCGTAGGTAAGAAACGTTCTTGCTAGAAACCCATAGCAGCCACGTAAAACATGCAAACAACAATTAGAGGATGTCTAACTTGTTTTTGCAGGGTATGCTATGTGATGTGATATGGCCAAAAGGATGTGATGAATGATATATGTGATGTATGAGATTGATCATGTTCTTGTAATAGGAATCACGACTTGCATGTCGATGAGTATGACAACCGGCAGGAGCCATAGGAGTTGTCTTAATTTATTTATGACCTGCGTGTCAACATAAACGTCATGTAATTACTTTACTTTATTGCTAACCGTTAGCTGTAGTAGTAGAAGTAATAGATGACGAGACAACTTCAAGAAGACACGATGATGGAGATCATGATGATGGAGATCATGGTGTCATGCCGGTGACAAGATGATCATGGAGCCCCAAGATGGAGATCAAAGGAGCTATATGATATTGGCCATATCATGTCACTATTTGATTGCATGTGATGTTTATCATGTTTATACATCTTATTTGCTTAGAACGACGGTAGTAAATAAGATGATCCCTCATTAAAATTTCAAGAAGTGTTCTCCCCTAACTGTGCACCGTTGCTACAGTTCGTCGTTTCGAAGCACCACGTGATGATCGGGTGTGATAGATCCTTACGTTCACATACAACGGGTGTAAGACAGTTTTACACATGCAAAACACTTAGGGTTAACTTGACGAGCCTAGCATGTACAGACATGGCCTCGGAACACAGAAGACCGAAAGGTCGAGCATGAGTCGTATAGAAGATACGATCAACATGAAGATGTTCACCGACGTTGACTAGTCCGTCTCACGTGATGATCGGACACGGCCTAGTTGACTCGGATCATGTAATCACTTAGATGACTAGAGGGATGTCTATCTGAGTGGGAGTTCATAAGATGAACTTAATTATCCTGAACATAGTCAAAATCTTCGCAAATTATGTCGTAGCTCGCACTTCAGTTCTACTGTTTAGATATGTTCCTAGAGAAAATTTAGTTGAAAGTTGATAGTAGCAATTATGCGGACTAGGTCCGTAAACTGAGGATTGTCCTCATTGCTTCATAGAAGGCTTATGTCCTTAATGCACCGCTCAGTGTGCTGAACCTCGAACGTCGTCTGTGGATGTTGCGAACATCTGACATACACGTTTTGATGACTACATGATAGTTCAGTGCGTAATGCTAAATGGTTTAGAATTGAGGCACCAAAGACGTTTTTGAAACATCGCAGAACATATGAGATGTTCCAAGGACTGAAATTGGGATTTCAGGCTCGTGCCCACGTCAAGAGGTATAAGACCTCCGACGATTTTCTTAGCCTGCAAACTAAGGGAGAAAAGCTCAATTGTTGAGCTTGTGCTCAGATTGTCTGAGTACAACAATCTTGAATCGAAGTGGGAGTTGATCTTCCAGATGAGATAGTGATGTTTCTCCGAAGTCATTACCACCAAGCTGCTAGAGCTTCGTGATGAACTATAATATATCAGGGACATATATGATGATCCTTGAGATATTCGCGATGTTTGACACCACAAAAGTAGAAATCAAGAAGGAGCATCAATTGTTGATGGTTGGTGAAACCACTAGTTTCAAGAAGGGCAAGGGCAAGAAGGGATACTTCATGAAACGGCAAACAGCTGCTCTAGTGAAGAAACCCAAGGTTGAACCCAAACCCGAGACTAAGTGCTTCTGTAATAAGGGGAACAGCCACTGGAGCAGAATTACCCTAGATACTGGTAGATTAGAAGGCTGGCAAGGTCGATAGAAGTATATTGGATATACATTGTGTTGATGTGTACTTTACTAGTACTCCTAGTAGCACCAGGGTATTAGATACCGGTTCGGTTGCTAAGTGTTAGTAACTTGAAATAAAAGCTACGAAACAAACAGAGACTAGCTAAAGGTGAGATAACGATATGTGTTGGAAGTATTTCCAAGGTTGATCAAATATCGTACGCTCCCTCTACCATCGAGATTGGTGTTTGCGTTGAGCATAGACGTGATTGGATTATGTCTATCGCAATAAGGTATTCATTTAAGGAGAATAATGTTACTCTGTTTATTTGAATAATACCTTCAATGGTCTTACACCTAAAATGAATTTTATTGAAATCTCGATCGTAGGTGATACACATGTTCATGCCAAAAGAATAAGATAGAATAATGATAGTACCACCTACTTGTGCACTGCCACGTAAGTCATATCGGTATAAAACGCATGGAAGAAGCTCCATGTGATGGATCTTTGACTCACTCATTTTTTTGAAAAGTTTGAGACATTGCGAAACCATGTCCATGGTGTGTATCATGAAAACTCCATGCAAAGGACCGTTTGGACTCACTTGATTTTGCAATCACTTGAGACATGCAAATCATACCACATGGGCAAGATGACTGAAAGCCTCGTTTTCAGTAAAATGGAACTAGAAAGCAACTTGTTGGAAGTAATACATTTTGATGTGTGTAGTCCAATGAGTGCTGAGGCATGTAGTGGATATCGTTATGTTCTTACTTCACAGATGATTTGAGTAGATGTTGAGTATATTTACTTGATGAATCACGAGTCTGAATTATTGAAAGGTTCAAGTAATTTCAGGGTGAAGTTGAAAGATCGTCGTGACAAGAGGATAAAAGTCTATGATATGATCATAGAGATGAATATCTGAATTACGAGTTTGGCACAGAATTAAGACATTGTGGAAATTGTTTCACAACTAATACAGCCTGGAACACCATAGTGTGATGGTGTGTCCGAACATCATAACTGCACCCTATTGGATATGATGCATACCATGATGTCTCTTATCGAATTACCACAATAATTTATGGGTTAGGCATTAGAGACAACCACATTCACTTTAAATAGGGCACCACGTAATTCCGATGATATGACACCGTATGAACTATGGTTTAGAGAAACCTAAGCTGTCATTTCTTAAAAGTTTGGGGCTGCGACGCTTATGTGAAAAAGTTTCAGGCTGATAAGCTCGAACCCAAAGCGGATAAATGCATCTTCATAGGACACCCAAAACAGTTGGGTATACCTCCTGTCTCAGATCCGAAAGCAATAAGGGATTGTTTCTAGAATCGGGTCCTTTCTCGAGGAAAAGTTTCTCTCGAAAGAATTGAGTGGGAGGATGGTGGAGACTTGATGAGGTTATTGAACCGTCTCTTCAACTAGTGTGTGGCAGGGCACAGGAAGTTGTTCCTGTGGCACCTACACCAATTGAAGTGGAAGCTTATGATGGTGATCATGAAACTTCAGATCAAGTCACTATCAAACCTCGTAGGATGACAAGGATGCGTACTACTTCAGAGTGGTACATAATCCTGTCTTAGAAGTCATGTTGCTAGACAACAATGAACCTACGAGCTATGGAGAAGCGATGGTGGGCCCTGGATTCCGATAAATGGCTCGAGGCCATAAAATCCGAGAGAGGATCCATGTATGAAAACAAAGTGTAGACTTTGGCAGAACTCGATGGTCGTAAGGCTGTTGAGTACAGATGGATTTTAAAAGGAAGACGGACAATGATGGTAAATGTCACCATTAAGAAAGCTCGACTTGTCGTTAAGATGTTTTCTGACAAGTTCAAGGAGTTGACTACGGTGAGATTTTCTCACTCGTAGCGATGCTAAGAGTCTGTTAGAATTATATTAGCGATCACTGCATTATTTATGAAATCTTGCAGATAGGATGTCAAAACATTGTTTCCTCGACGATTTTCTTGAGGAAAGGTTGTATGTGATACAACCGGAAGGTTTTGTCAATCCTGAAAGATGCTAATAAGTATGCAAAGCTCCAGCAATCCTTCTAAGGACTGGAGTAAGCATCTCGGAGTTGGAATGTATGCTTTGATGAGATGATCAAAGATTTTGGGTGTATACAAAGTTTATGAGAAACTTGTATTTCCAAAGAAGTGAGTGGGAGCACTATAGAATTTCTGATGAATATATGTTGTTGACATATTGTTGATCAGAAATGACGTAGAATTTCTGGAAAGCATATAGGGTTATTTGGAAAGTGTTTTTCAATGGAAAGCCTGGATTAAGCTACTTGAACATTGAGCATCAAGATCTATAAGGATAGATCAAAACGCTTAATGGTACTTTCAAATGAGCACATACCTTGACATGATCTTGAAGGTGTTCAAGATGGATCAGTCAAAGAAGGAGTTCTTGCCTGAGTTGTAAGGTATGAAGTTAAGACTTAAAGCTCGACCACGGCAGAATAGAGAGAAAGGACGAAGGTCGTCCCCTATGCTTAAGACATAGGCTCTACAGTATGCTATGCTGTGTACTGCACCTGAAGTGTGCCTTGCCATGAGTCAGTCAAGGGGTACAAGAGTGATCCAAGAATGGATCACAGGACAGCGGTCAAAGTTATCCTTAGTAACTAGTGGACTAAGGAATTTTCTCGATTATGGAGGTGGTAAAAGAGTTCGTCCGTAAAGATTACGTCGATGCAAGCTTAACACCTATCCGGATAGCTCTGAGTAGAGATACCGATACGTATAATGGAGCAACAATTTAGAATAGCTCCAAGTAGAACAGTTATTTGGAATAGCTCCAAATAGAACGTGGTAGCTACATCTAGGAGATGACATAGAGATTTGTAAAGCACACACGGATCTGAAAGGTTCGGAACCCGTTGACTAAAACCTCTCTCACAAGCAACATGATCAAACCTAAAACTCATTGAGTGTTAATCACATAGTGATGTGAACTAGACTACTGACTCTAGTAAACTCTTGGGTGTTAGTCACATGGCGATGTGACCTGTGAGTGTTAATCACATGGCGATGTGAACTAGATTATTGACTCTAGTGCAAGTGGGAGACTGTTGGAAATATGCCCTAGAGGCAATAATAAATTGATTATTATTATATTTCCTTGTTCATGATAATCGTTTATTATCCATGCTATAATTGTATTGATAGGAAACTCAGATACATGTGTGGATACATAGACAACACCATGTCCCTAGTAAGCCTCTAGTTGACTAGCTCGTTGATCAATAGATGGTTACGGTTTCCTGACCATGGACATTGGATGTCGTTGATAACGGATCACATCATTAGGAGAATGATGTGATGGACAAGACCCAATCCTAAGCTAGCACTAAAATCGTGTAGTTCGTATGCTAAAGCTTTTCTAATGTCAAGTATCATTTCCTTAGACCATGAGATTGTGCAACTCCCGGATACCGTAGGAATGCTTTGGGTGTACCAAACGTCACAACGTAACTGGGTGACTATAAAGGTGCACTACAGGTATCTCCGAAAGTGTCTGTTGGGTTGGCACGAATCGAGACTGGGATTTGTCACTCCGTGTAAACGGAGAGGTATCTCTGGGCCCACTCGGTAGGACATCATCATATGCACAATGTGACCAAGGAGTTGATCACGGGATGATGTGTTACGGAACGAGTAAAGAGACTTGCCGGTAACGAGATTGAACAAGGTATCGGGATACCGACGATCGAATCTCGGGCAAGTACAATACCGCTGGACAAAGGGAATTGAATACGGGATTGATTGAATCCTCGACATCGTGGTTCATCCGATGAGATCATCGTGGAACATGTGGGAGCCAACATGGGTATCCAGATCCCGCTGTTGGTTATTGACCGGAGAACGTCTCGGTCATGTCTGCATGTCTCCCGAACCCGTAGGGTCTACACACTTAAGGTTCGGTGACGCTAGGGTTTATAGAGATATATATGCGGTAACCCGAATGTTGTTTGGAGTCCCGGATGAGATCCCGGACGTCACGAGGAGTTCCGGAATGGTCCGGAGGTAAAGAATTATATATAGGAAGTGTGCTAGTTTCGGTCGAGCCATCGGGACAAGTTTCGGGGTCACCGGTATTGTACCGGGACCCAAGGGTCCCGGGGGTCCACCGGGAGCCACCTGCCCACGGGCCACAGGGCTGTCGGGGGTCGCACCGGTGGGGTGCCTCCTGCCGACGGGGCCACATTGGGCATGTGTTCCTTATGGTGTCTGGTTTTCTGTTATTTTCAGTTTTTAGTTTATAGGTTATTAGTTTAGTTATTTAGTTTAATTAGTTTAGGTATTTAGTTTATATTTAGGTTATATAGTTAGCTAGTTTAGATTAGATTATATTAGATTAGTGTTAGGTTTTAGTTAAATAGTCATAATTAAAGGAAGTAAAAAAGATGAAAAAAGAAGAAGAAAAGTAGAATAAGTAGAAAGGGGGAAGAAGAGAGAAGAAGAAGGAGGAAGAAGAGAAGAGGAGGGAGGAGGAGAAAGGAGAAGATGAGAAAAAGAGGAAAAAGGTAAAAGAAGGAAGAAGAAAATAATGAAAGAAGAAGAAGAGTAGGAGAGAGGAGGAGTATCTGTGTTTTTCTTTTCTGTGTTAGATATGATAGCAATATATTGATAATAGTCTAGCTAGATTTAAATTAGATAACTATACTATTTACAACTGAGTGGCCCAGGTTAGTTGTGTGAGTAGTGCAAGGAAATAAAAGGAAGGGAAGAAGAAGAAGAAAAGAGGAAGAAGAAAAAGAATAAGAAGAAGAAGAAGAAGGGGGAGGAGGAGGAGGAGGAGGAAGAGAAGAAGAAGAAAAATAGGAGAAGATGACTAGGTTAGTTAGGTTAGTTTGATTTTCTAGGTTAGTTAGATTTTCTAGGTTAGTTATGTTCAGACTAGGTTAGTTAGGTTAGCTTCTAGGTTAGTGTCTAGGTTAGTTAGGTTAATTAGTGTGAGGGGTTTTGGTGATGTCATCTTGTTCTCAAGAGATGATACTTGGCAAGATAACCAAATACGGCATACTTGTAAATATTCCAAAAGCTTGAAATATCAGAAAAGGGTAGTTTTAGTGTGTTTTCACCCACCAAATTTTTTATTATGTTTATGTTGTACTAATTTCGTTTACTCTTTGTCATTGCAGGTGTTGACAGATGGTGGGCGGGTCGAGAGCGCTCTGAGCCTCCTTCCTCGCGCGTGCTGGGAGGGGTGGCTATATTCCACCCCACCTTCGAGAGCGCTGGTAGACAGCATGACGACACCGGCGGGCACTTCTTCTTTGGACGGGAGAGGTCGGGGGAAGCCCAAGAAGGCTGCTAGAGGTGGACGTGGCAGCGGGAGAGGTAGGAAGGCTGTTGTGCCTTCCTCGCCGCCACCCCCAGCTGATTCTCCGGACCACCAGGAGTGCTCGTCTCAGGTGGACCCGTCAGACTTGGACCCGTCCGGACTCCGGTCCACGAGCCTCGGGCCGACGAGCCTCAGGTGCCGAGCCTTCGTCCCACGAGACTCGGGCCCCAGAGTCTTCGTCCCACGAGACTCCGGTCCAGAGTCTTCATCCCACGTGACTCCGGAGACTAGTGGCCATGCTGATGGCGAGGAGACTGGTCTGACGATAGTTTAGCGAGGGCGAGCTGGTTGAGCAGGGCAAGAAGGTCTAGCATGGTGGTACGAAGCTCCCCGGCCGTGCCGACCCGATCAGAGGTGGTTGATTGAGCCTAACGGGGAGAAGTAAGTGCATTTACTCTTTTAACCTTTGTCCTTCATGTTTCTTCAAATTAATATCTAATGTGTTGGCCTTGTCATACTGCAGGGGTTGGATACACCCCGATGGTGTCCGTAGGCCCAACCAGGTCCTTGGTACTCTAGTCCGGCACCACTTCCCGGGGTGGGTCACGTTGCCCGGTGAGGGTCAGGTTCCACACTAGCAATGAGCTGGGAGCTATATGGCTGCCCCGGCCCTGCCAGAGGAGAGGTCGACGGTGTCGTGTGCGAGACGGTGGCCGACATTGTGAGGCGCGGTTTTGGGTAATTTCTCCTTTACAGAATTAAAAATCAACATTACCTAGTGATTGTACTAATCAGTGTTGTCTTGTTCGATTGCAGACCTTCTACAGGTGTCTCTGAGGAACACGAGGCAGAGGCGGCTAGGGTTCTCGAAGCCGAGTGCAAGCGCCTACTTCAGAACTTACGGCACGAGGCTAGGGTGCAGGCTGTTCGAGACTACTACGCCTCGACTAACATTAGGAGGGCCAAGAAGAAGTGCGCGCCAAGTATCTGAGTAAGGAGAAGTACATGAAGGTAATTACCTATTCTTAAGGCCTTGTACTTAGTTTCCTTGATTTCATTAGGCATAGCTGAAATTTCTCTTTGCCTAACTTAGGTGCCCCCGAGATGGTGTGCGGATAGGATGGACTGTTGGGAGGCGTTGGTGGATGAGTGGTGCTCTCCCCAATGGCTAGCCATCCACAACAAGGCCAGGGATAAGTGCCCAAATGCAAGGTGTGCCACACCATCAAGGGAGCTCCAACCTGTTTGAGTACGGGGATCACTGGGTATGTGGTTTGAGCTTAGATTCATGCAATTTCATTCTTCATGCTAGCTTGAGCCCTTAACTAATATGTTGTTCCTCTCTTTTAGGCGAGACACAACAAGAAGGAGTGCCACCTGTATGACCTCTATGCCATGGCCCATACTGCCCCGTACAAGAAGGCCAAGGCATTCTAAGGATGACCTCGATCATCCAGAGAGCTTCACCAACATCTCCTCCCACAACAAGCTCATGAGGTACAGAGACTGGGAAGGGACAAAAGGGGAGACTTCAACCCGAGCCAGAGTCCTTTTGATAGAATGCGTGATGCTATCTGGTGAGGGAGAGACATGGCTCGGTAGCCATTGGGGATGGACTGATACGTTGTCCTAGATCTCTCCCGGAGATCAAGAAGACGCCACGAGGTCTCTTCCTGAGATACCGCCTCGACCACGGCCATGGAGCTCGCCATCGAGGCTAGGGCCCAGGAGCTTCTGGCGGAGGCAAACAGGCAGGCCAAGCAGAGGGAGAGAGTGGAGAGGACGGCTAGTCTGTTGGAGGCGGAGAGGAACCGGAACGACGAGTCTCACCGGGCCCTATACGAGCTCCTCGTGGTAAGTTTCCCTGCATATTAGCCAAATCAGCTGTAATGTTTTTCATTACTAACTAATATGACTGACTCGTGAAAAAAAATGTGCAGTCCGTGTGCGAGAAAAACGGTCAGACCCCTCCGTCGATGCCTCAGATTGGTATAGCGGACACGGTGAGTTTCATTTGAATGGTCATTAGTTACTAGTATTCACATTTCAGTTGCATCATGCTAACGAGACATTGCAATGATCTTTGGTGCAGCATGCCTCCCGACAAGCATCGACCGATCCTTCTCCGTCTCGCACTGGCGCAACCCCGACCCCACCTTCTTCCGTCTGGCACTGGCGCAAACCCGACCGGTCCTTCACCTCCGTGATGACGGTAATTTCTCTAGTGTTTTTCCTACCAAATGCATAAAGACCTAGACTTAGCTTTATTTCCTCCAAAATGCTTACCATAATGACCTAGACTTAGCTAATCTTCCTCCAAAATGACATAATTAGCTTACTTAGCTCCAAAATGATCTATACTAACTAAATTAGCTCTAATATGCTTAGTTACCTAGGTAGCTAAATAAAGACCTATACTTAGCTTACTAATGTCAAAAATAGCATAATATGCTTAGTTAACTCAAAAATGGCATAATTAGTTAAGTTAGCTCCAAAATGACCCATTTTACCTAGGTTTGCTCCAATATGATCCATTTTACCTAGGTTAGCTCCAAAATTGAGACAGTTTACCTAGGTTAGCTCCGTATACATTGATCTCCATTTTACCTACGTTAGCTCTAATATGATTTTCCATTTTAGCTAGGTTAGCTCCAAAATGATCCATTTTACCTACAGTGGCGAAAAGAATGGCATCATTATCACTATGTTAGTACACAAAGTGATCTGAGCTATACTTACCTTAATTTCTCCCTCCAACATTTGACATAATCTCCCTAGCTTAGTTAGTACCGAAGACGAGCAATACTCTTCATTTCTCGATCCTATAAACGGCTCCTAAAAATGACACAAACGACTTAAGCGGAAACGGACGCAAGAAGAAAAATATGGGGAGGAGGAAGTAAAAAGAAATGAACTAGAACAGAAGAAGAGAGAACAAAGAGAAGAAAAAGAAGAAAAAAAATCCACCGACAATACAGAATGAGAAGGAAAAGGGGCTACAGATCACTTACATTGTCTGTCCTACTTATCTTCTGCGTTCTATAACATAGTCTTACTTCCTCATTCTCTTCGCATGACTCTCTGGATTCACTTTGCTTCATGAGAAAGTTGGTTTAGATGGGACTGACTGAGAGGAGTCGTACGTTTTGATTTGGTTCTCGGAAACAATGTACTGTTTGAATCTGTTATTGTGTTGATAAACAATGTATGTTGAATAACTCCATGAAACTATGTATGTATGTTGATGAACTCCGTGAGACTATGTTATGTATTGGATTTTAATACCCTATGTGTTCTTGCGTTGATGGACTGCTAGATGATGGATACATGGGCTATGTTTGAGGTTCAAACTATATATATATAATTTATGTCTTTTGAAATGCAAGGATATAACAAAAAACAGAAGAAAAAAAACAGGGCTATACAGGGCCGTCACTCGCAGACAGAAATGATCCTCACCAGCAAACGGCAAAGCTTCGTTTGTCGTTCAAAACGCTGTTCCGTACGGCTGATTAAACAAAGGGTATGTAGAATCCACTCCTCCATCTTTGCTGATGACCCATAGATTGATCTTGGTGACATGTAGGAAAATTTTGAATTTATGCTACGTTCCCCAACAAAGAGGGCGACGGCCGAGGAGAGGAAGGTGGAACTAGAGGAGAAAAAGGCCATGGCCAAGGAGATGAAGATGGTCGAGGAGAAGGCACTCAAGTTTATGTTCATGGACATATCTAGTCTTGATCCCAAGGCAAAGGCCTATGATGAACATTGTCGCGATGAGATGCTCATGAAGAAGCAAATGCTCATGAGGCAAATGATGATGGGAGGAGGCATGGGAGGAGGCTGGGGAGGAGGCATGGGAGGTGCCATGGGAGGAGGCACGGGAGATGCCATGGGAGGTGCCATGGGTGGCTACATGAACATGATGGGAGGTGCCATGAATGGTGCATTTGGCGGAAATATGGGAGGTGGCTTCGGTGGCAACATGGAAGGTGGCTTTGGTGGCATGGGAGCCGACTTCGAAGGAAACATGACCGGCATGGGAGGTGGCTTTGGCGGCAACAGAATGGGCGGCTTCGGAGGCAACATGACCGACATGGGAGGTGGCTTTGGCGGCAACGTGATGGGTGGCAACATGGCCGACATGGGAGGAGGCAATGAAGGTGCTTCCGGTCGTGCTCTCGGCATACGGATACTTCACTGCTTTCACAACGCAATAAAGAAGCCAAGCTTGGTTGTCGCGCATGAGAGTGACATAGAGCTACAGAGGGCTGAGGACCCTTAACGGCTACCTAGCACTTGTGTCGTCGGGGCTTCTTGTTGTCAGCTGACCGGATCGGCAAAGACCTATGTTTTCATTTTTTTATATTCATGCCTTTGCCGTCTGTAAGCGGATAGCAAAGAAGCCCTTCGTCGTAGGCCTAAATTCAGCTGGAGCTGTTGCCACCTGCTGGCCAGGGACGGCAAGGCCTTTGTCGTCATTTCATGCTGCCTTTGCGTCAGCCATGGCGTACGCAAGTGCTTGTTCCTGTAGTGCTTAGTTCTCAACTAAGGGAAATACTTATCTCTACTTTTGGCTGATTACCCTTTCCTCTTCAAGGGAAAAAACCAACACAAGATATAAGTAGGCAAGCTCGTAGCTGTGGATGCGGGCTGTGAGGCAACGCGCGCGAAGGCGACTGCTCACGGTCGAAGAGTGGTGCGGCTCAAGGAAGCTCCGGTGAACAGGCTAGACGGGACAGAGGGAGAGACGATGTCGAGTGGATGTGGTAACTCAATGGCGGAGGAAGTGGCTTGTACAAAGTGACTGACGACAGAGGGTGATTGAAAGCGCGACCGTCGAGGAGAGTGCTTGCAGACGAGAGAAGATCAGACTAGCGAGTGGCTTCAGGAGGGGGTTTTGGAAAAAAAAACAAAACGAACCCGAATTTGGGCCCCGGTTAGCTCGAGGGAAAGCGCGGGCGGGTGGACAACGGGCAACCCACGCGGTATAAAAAAAAAAATAAAGAAAACAAGAAAAAGAAAAAAAGTGCGCTAGTGGGGATGGAGGGCACGACCAAGAGGACTTGAGGTGGGGCATGTATGCTGGAGAGGCACAACTCACGCGCTCCCCTGTGAGGCATTCAGCGGTCATGGGTGGCTTTCGAGGCATGCTTGGAAGTAGCACGAGGCACGATGGCAGGAGTAGCGGCTCAAAGTGGCTTGGTGAAAATTCAAAACCGACTTTATGCAAGTTTAAACAAAACGACCCGCTTAATAATGTTCATAAATGGTTCTTTTTAATATGAAGCCGTGCCAGACGCCATGCTAGAAAGAGCAACAACGGCCCTATATCAAAGGCGCCATGGGATCACATTGATCTCCATCGTCGATATGCCTTGGAGGACGCTCAGCTCCGGGGCAATGGCTTCAATAAGCTGATGGCCTAGCTATGGACGCCATGACCTTCACATGGTACCAGTTGCATCGATGAGTAATGTCTTGCCACACACAGAGCTACTTCATCCTCGTGTATCCATCTGGCCAGATGAATCCATCAGTCATGGCTAAGCTAGGTAGCTAACCGATACGTTGATTCACTTCCAATGTTTCCGCACTTACGTTCCATCCTAACGTTAATTTCCTTTCCTTCAACTCACGACTCGCCCCCCATGTAAATCTTCTCCTGACAAATACTCGATCCCTAGTCAGCTCGTTGTGCTCAGTATGTTGCTTCCGAATGCCAACACAATTGTTTTTTTGGATGGCGCAACAAAATGGATTTTGTGTACCGATGCTAAAAGAAAGATTTTTTGTGTATTGGTTTTAGTTAGAAAAAAATTCATACACGTGCATGAAACGTGCTAGTGTGTACACAATCGCCTTCTTTCACTGTGTAAGACCTAGCATAAGAATAATTCTTCACATTTCCTTTGATTTGGGAAAACCTTAGCTAGCGGCCCATCTGGGTGGACCCTTGAGGGCAACCGTTTGTCGCTGCTTCTACCCTCCTCCCGTTCCCTTTACTCACCACGAGATGTCGCTGCCAACTCACTCTCCCATCGAGGCATTGCCTCTCGCCATATTCACGGGAAGTGGAGGAGGATCGAAGCTATCGCGTCTTCCACTAGGCGCACTAAAGTACATATCTCGTGCAGAAGGTAGACTCCATTTCGTGATGTGTTTAGATGCATCCTTCAATGTCGAGAGTGAGCAAGCGGGCCAGGTGGTCGTTGGCTGTGTTGGAAGATCAGATGAACTTGATGATATTACTCTTCTAGTACAGTGTGAATGTTTCTTCTTATCCATAAACTCGATAATGGTTGTCCGGTTACATGTGCTAAATTTTCCTTCATAGAATGCATCATGCATTTGATCTTCCAACGCTTGACATATTATTAGGACCGGCACCCTCACCCAGGCGCGTTGCACCACTAGTTTTGATGTGCATGGAAAGAATAAGGCTACCATGGACTAGTGCGGCATGGAAGGAAATCAACCTATCGTAATGCCTAGGCAGCCATTGGTTGATGGATTTGTATTGATGATCAGTAATGGATCTGAGAGAAGAAGCCATTAGCTATTATCGAATCATACCTCTCATCATTTGATAATCCCCAAGTGCAGGGAATCATCGTAGCAATTCCCAATGGTGGAAGTGATAACTATGGAGTGTCGAACCCAACAGGAGCTAAAGGTAAGATCAATATTCTCTCAAGCCCTATCTACCACTGATACGACTCTACGTACACCGAACATTTGCTTCCAACTAGAAACAAGAAATAAAACTACGTGGTGGGTATGAAGAGGATAACTTTGCATGATATCGGAGAGCTAAAATATGAAAGTGGGTGCTGTTATCATAAAGTTAGAATATATTACTAAATATCATAAATAGCGAGTGTGGAATAATGGTGGATCGGTGTGCGGAATTGTCTTAGGCAATTGTTAACAAGACCGATAGTCGTCATTGCAATTTCATATGAGGGAGAGGCATAAGCTAACATACTTTCTCTTCTTGGATCATATGCACTTATGATTGGAACTCTAGCAAGCATCCGCAATTACTAAAGATCATTAAGTTAAAACCCAACCATAGCATTAAAGCATCAAGTCCCCTTTATCCCATACGCAACAATCCCCTTACTCGGGTTTATGCCTCTGTCACTCAAGCAATCCACTATAAGCGAATCATGAACGTATTGCAACACCCTACAGCGGGAATCCCTCACGCTTGCGTGACACGGAGGACACAATAGGACAACACAAAAATAAAACATACAACTCATACCAATCTAGATCATCAATCAACCCAAAGACAAAGGATATCTACTCAAAACATCATAGGATGGCGACTCATCATTGGACCATAATATATGGCATAAAGCACCATGTACAAGTAGGGATTACAGCGGGATGCAGGAGAGTGGACCGTGTAAAAGATATGAGGATGGTGATGATGATGGTGATGTTGATGAAGACGATCACCGCGGCGATGATTCCCCTCCTGATGGCACTCCGGTGCCACCGAGAGAGGGGAGGAGAGGTTCTCCCCCTTGTGATTCCTCCTCCATGGACTCCCCCTAGATGGGGAGAGGTCCCCCCTCTGGTCCTTGGCCTTCATGGTGATGATGGCCCCTTCGGGATCCTCCTCCATGCCCTCCGGTGATGATGGCTCCCTCTGGCAGGGTGCCAGAGAGGGCCTGGATTGATTTGTCGTGGCTACAGAGGCTTGCGGTGGCGGAACTTCTGATCTAGGTTAATTTTTGGAGGTTTCTGTGTATATATAAGAGGTTTTGGCGTCGAGAACAAGTCAGGGGGGTCTCCGGGCTGTCCACGAGGTAGGGGGGCGCGCCCAGGGGGGTGAGCGCGCCTCCCACCCTCGTGGGCAGCCCAGGACTCTTCTGGCCCAATTCTTTTACTCCATGGCCTTCTTCTGGTTCAAAAATCAGCTCCGTCAAGTTTCAGGTCAATTGGACTCTGTTTGGTTTTCATTTTCTGTAGTACTCTAAAACAAGGGAAAAACATAAACTGGCACTGGGCTCTAGGTCAATAGGTTAGTCCCAAAAACCATATAAAATAGCATATAAATGCATAAAACATCCAAGGTTGATAATATAATAGCATGAATACTTCATAAATTATAGATACGTTGGAGACGTATCAGTTCAACAGGGCGATTCGGCTCCCAAGCTCATCTGCTCCCTTTCATTGACAATAAATTCATATCAAATACTAGACAAATTAAAAAGATGAATTTTTTAAAGCATGGAAGATGTTCGAGTGCGTGAACTCCGTGCCAAATTTTGTGGTTTTTGGCTCTAAAAAAATGGGCTATCAGAGAAAGTTTATTATTCATCCACTCCACGGACCGATTTTCTCTTTTTTGCCATGAGCTCCTCACATGTCTAAACACGATGAAATTTTGCCCAGACATCAAACATTTGAGTGTCTTGGTTGATAAAAAAAAAGTTTCTTTTTTAATTTTTCTAGTATTTAATTTTTATTTTTTTGGTCATCGGGAGTAGATGAGCCTGAGCTCAGAAAGGAATGTTTAGAATAGTTTCTTCTATTAAGACAAAAAGGTTTCGAAACATTGATCACGTGCATCTTGAAATTAATAGCACATAAAACATTGTGTACATGAACTAGATTAGTGATCATACTAGGTAATCCATTTTTCACCTATGCACACTAAACTAAACTGCGTCGGGGGACACCATGTGTACCTGATGGTTGGGACCCACCTAATAGATCGCCCTCCAAAATTTAAGGTAAAAACAGACAATTTTTTTCTAAATGCGGTAATGCAAATGAAAATTTTTTAAATGGGGCAACTAAAGTAAAAATGCCAAAGTATGGAGTAAAAAAAGTTTTACTCTTAAATTGTTGATTCTCATTTTTATTTGTTAATTTGGATTTAAATCTAAATTCAAATTCAATAGGATCAAATAATCAAAAAAATATGCAGCATAATGTAATCAACAAATAATCAATATAAGAAAACCCATGTTTAATCCCCCTGCCACCCCCTTCTCATGAGATTATCTCTAGTTGAAATAATATTCCTAAGCATTGACCAAGAAAAAAACTTTTCAAAGGAATTCACAATCATCTTCGATACAAGAACCTAACAATAAGTTTACCTTCAGCCATGAGTGTCCAACATACAATATCTTTACCATCAGTCAAAGTTACATCCTCACATAGCTTTTGATGCTATTACAAAGGCCTAATGTACAGTCATCCAATTGACCAAATGATATTTCTTCTTGTCCTCATCGCCTTTCCAGAAAACCTAGCTCCAAAAAAATACATATTTTTCTCACACCCACACACATACGATAAAAGTGCATCATATAAAGAGGATGTTTCTAAGGCAAGCTTTCATAGATATCACCCTACCAGTACTACTCAGTAGCTTGCCTTGCCAACAAGAGAATTTGTTTTAGAAAAAACTACATTTTTCTAGTGTTTGTTCCCGATCCTAACATTAGAAACAAACTTCCCTAGATACTCTACTTCAAGGCTAGATAATCAACAACTGACATATCATAATTTCTTTATATAACCTAGACTTATCTCTTGTTCCACCCGAAAGAAATAATTTACTCTAATGTGGATATGGTAGTTAATCTGGAAGGCTAATATTCCTCAGAAGATTAGGATTTTTGTATGGCGTGCTGCTATGAATAGCTTGGAGGTCCAGATGAATAGAGTTAAACACCATCAGACTAACTCAGGTATCTGCTCTATTTGTGGTGTGGAAGATGAAAGCACTTTTCATGCTCTGGTAAGGTGTTCTAAAGCTCATGCTCTGCGGTTCGCCTTGAGAGATTCTTGGAGTATTCCGGATGGAGAATTATTCAAATGCTTGGGATCGGACTGGCTTTTGAGTTTGCTGGATCAGTTGAGCTTGCAACAGCGGGAGCAAATCTTATTCCTTCTCTGGCGAGCTTGGCATCTGAGAAATGATTTAATTTTCGGAATGGGTAAGGAATCCATTACTTACTCAACATTTTTTTCAAAATTATTGGTCCTCTTATATGGCCAATCACGACGCTATTCCGTTGGATTCTCGCAACAAAGGTAAGAAAAAGGTGGGAGGTGTTATTGCAGATGCACCGGTGAAAGAGCATGTGGTGTGGAAATCCCCTCCTACGGATTATATCAAGATCAATGTCGATGCTAGTTTTGTGGAGAGTATTAATGTTGCCAGTCTGGGGGTTGTTGCTAGGAATTTGTCTCGAGAAATTATCATGTCCTCGTGGGATTTTATTAGTCAGTGTACTAGTGTCAATGAAGCTGAGCTTGGTGCCTGCCTAGCAGGTCTTTATATCGATATTACCCTTCACCAATCTATTATTTTGGAGATTGATTGTTCTTTCGTACATTCTTTCCTTGCAAATGAGAAGCTTTATAGATCCACTCTCGTTGATCTGAAGAAAGAGGCTCAGAGTATTGCCAAGATGTTCCAAAATTTGAGTTTTTTGAAAATAAACCGGCATGCCAATGAGGGGGCACGTGAGATTGCTAAGTTTAGTTCTAATAGTAGGTCCGACGGGTTGCTCGTTAACTCTGTCCTGCCTTGAATTGCGTATGTTGTAATGAAGGATTGTAATAAACTTTTGTTTAATTAATTAATATATGGGGGGTTCAAAAAAATTATTCTAATGGAAATATATGGTCAACCCATACAATTTCTCAAAGAAACATTAAAGTAAATTATGTTTTTAGCAGTTTCTATGTCATCATGCATCAAGAATATGATGTCATCTACATATTGCAACATATTGACGCCCCGGTGAATAACCTCTCGTAACAACCCTTTTACCACACCATGTAGTCTAGCCCTATCTGTAAGTGCATCTAGTGCCACCCCTAGTTGGTTTTGGAGTATTGACGACAAACCTAGTTGAGGGACTAATGTGTTTGTGAGAATTGCAGGATAACACAGGTAGAAGTCCCTCATTGATTCGGTTTTCCTACCAGAGATGACCAGTAAAAATGTAAGAAGACATTGAAGACAAAGGTGGTATGTGAAGACATTCACATTGAAGACTATGACAAGAGAAGACATCGCATGAAGACTATGGAGCGCGAAGACTTAGTTCTTTCGTCGTTCTTTTTATTCTTTGTTGAGTCATAGGAACCACCGTACTGTTAAGTGGGGTCCAAGAGAACCAGTCAGAATGACTGAAGTGATGCTTAACCAAAATCCTATGTCTTCGAGTGAAGACTATGAGAGAAAATCTTGTCCAGAGTTGGATAAGTCAGCTTTGCTTGTAGCCCAAGTAAAGTTGCCGTGTGTGTTTGAAATCTGACCGTTGGAACACGTGTCAGTTCCTTAGTGACCCAGGGTCATTTCAGACAAATCAGGTCGAGTTGCCTAGTGGCTATAAATAGCCCACCCCCTACAACCATAAACGGTTGGCTGCTCAGAGTTAGAGTACGGCTTTTGTTGTTTGAGAGCAACCCACCTCGAAGCCTTTGAGAGAGAATTCCTTGCGAGGATAAAGCCCTAACCACCCAGAGCCAAAGAGTGTTAGGCATCACTTAAGTCTTCCTGTCTGTATGATCTGAAGACTTATTACACTTGAGGACTGTGAATCCTCCAGCCGGTTAGGCGTCGCGTTCTGAGCATCCAAGAGTCATTGTGGATCGCCGGTGAACGAAGTCTGTGAAGGTTTGGAAGTCTACCTTGAAGACTTACCAGAGTGATTGGGCGAGGACTGGGTGTCCTTAGCTCAAGGGGAATAAGGTGAAGACGAGGTCTTCTGAGTTGAATCTCAGCCTCCCTAACCAGACGTACAGTTGTCACAGCAACTGAAACTGGTCCAACAAATCATTGTCTTCAACGAGTCACTGGTTTCATCCTTCCCTTCCCTTTACTTACTGTTGGTCCTTGTGAAGTCATTGTATGATTGCATCACCATTTGGCTTCACTGAGTGATTACTTGTTCTGATTGACTTCACGATATCTTCCTACCTGATGCTTACTGCCTAGCTTCTATTAGTCATTGCGCTTTCACTTCATTGAATACTTGACTATGGTTTGCCTAGTGTAGTCAACCTTCCGCTGCATGGTAATAGGTTTATTTCTATCGTTTGTCTTCGAAACTTCCATGTTTTGAAGACTTCCATAAAAATCGCCTATTCACCCCCCTCTAGTCGATCACTAGCACTTTCAATTGGTATCAGAGCAAGGTACTCCCTTGTTCTGTGTGATTCGGTTTAATCAACTGGAGTTTTAGCTATGTCGACTGCAGGAATAATTAAAGTCTCCGCTGCGGGCCCCGTCTTCGATGGAACTGAATATCCCTACTGGAAGAATAAGATGCGCATGCATCTTGAAGCCATTGATGTCGACCTATGGTATGTCGTCAAGAATGGCGTTTCCAAGGCTGGAGACGGTGTCACCACTGTTGATGTCAAGAAGTTCGTTCAACTGGACTCTACTGCCAAGAACATCATCTGTGGTCATTTGACCAAAGGACAGTATGGCCGCGTGAGTGCTTTGGAAACATCTAAGCTAGTCTGGGACTGGCTCTCCAAGGTCAACGAAGGCGTCTCAACCCAAAGAGATCAGAGAATCAGTGTCCTTCGCAACCTCTTCAACCGCTTCAAGAGAAATGACAATGAGAATGTCCAGCTCACGTTTGATCGACTCACTGACATCACAAATGAGCTTCAAGCCCTCGGCGCTACTGAGATCACCAAGCATGAAGTCGTCAAGACACTCCTGAGATCACTTGACAGCTCGTTTGACACCCTAGCCTTGATGATTCAAGAACGTCCTGACTTCAAGACACTCGATCCGTCTGACATACTTGAGAGGCTCAACACACATGAGTTTCAGCTTTCTGAGAAAAGAGACATCTACGGTCCCAACTATGGGCGAACTCGGGCCTTGGAGGCAAAAGCTGTCTCCTCATCTGAAGAAGAATCTGACAGTAGTTCTGATGATCCTGAAGACATTGGAAAGGAGCTTGCTATGCTTGTGAAGAAGTTCCAAAAATTCACCAAGAAGAAAGGCTTCAGAAAGTCTTCACGATCAAGCTCAAGGAATGATGAAGCTTCTGCTCATGACTACAAGAAGAGAACATGCCACAAGTGCAAGAAACTTGGCCACTACATCTCTGAGTGTCCGCAGTGGGACAATGAGAACAACAACAAGAAGAAGAGCAAGGAGTATGACTCTGACGACAAGAAGAAGAAGAAACACTCAAAGTCTTCTTCCAAGTCTTCATCACACAAGAAGAGCTCATCTGGCAAGGCACGTGTGTTTGTTGGCAAGGAAATGGATTCAGAGGAGGAGTCCGCTTCTGAGGAGGCGGAGGTGGAGTCTGAGGAGGAGTCCGATTCTGGCGTTGCGAGTCTGGCTACAGCATACGTTGCCAAGTCCATCTTCAACACTGAAGACAATGACTTCATCACCGACACCGATGCAAATGACAAGGACTACTCTGCTCCTTCCTACTGCTTCATGGCACGCGGTGCCAAGGTAAACACACGCACTACTCACTATCAAACATCTAGTGATGATGACTCTGATTGTGATTCCAAACTCAGCTACAAAACACTTGCTAAAATTGCAACTGAACAACAGAAAGCTATGGAACATATTCATAAAATGTTAGACAAAAGCGATGATCTGTTAGACGCTGAAATGACTCGATCTCAGTCCTTAATTGAAGACATAAAAAATCTTCACGTTAAGTATGAGGAACTCGAAAGTCGTCATGAAACGCTCTCAACAACTCATGAAAAGCTTTCCTATGATTATCTTCAAAGGAAGCAAGATCTTGAGAAATTGAGAGCGGCTCATGAAGATCTTCAAAAGGAAAACGAGTCACTTCGCGCCGAACAGGTCAGTTCAACTGAGGAAGGATTTGAACCACCATGTCTAAAATGCATTGAGCGTGATAACGCTACTTCTGTTGCTGAATGTTCTACTGCTGCTACTATTGCAATATCTTCAACTGTTGATGTGGTAACTAACCCCTCTGCTGAGGATACCACTGCTATTGCTGATGAGAATGCTAGGTTGAAGACACTGCTTGAAACAGGGATGTACAAAAGTCTCAAAGGGCATCAGACACTATGTGATGTCCTCAAAAGGCAGATCCTGAACCGAAACCCTAGGAAAGAGGGTGTTGGGTTCGAAAGGAAAATGAATGCTGATGGCTCTTACTGGAAACCTGAGCAGTACCCCAAAACCACATGGATTGCTGCAAAGGAACCTTCAGTGGATCCATCCACCCTGTCTGGCTTCACTTGTGCATATCCCATTGTTATTGATGAATACTTTGATGCAAACTATAAACTGTTTAAGAATCAGAATGGTGAAGTGTTTGCCAGGTATATTCGTACTAACTACAGGAATGGGCCACCTATGAAGAAGGTCTGGGTGCCGAAAAGGTGTTTGGAGAATCTTCCTGTGAATGTCGTCATGACAACACAAGTGAAGAAGACAAAACCCAGACCACAGGCTTCATACGGCCCAAAGGCTTCATATAGACAGAGGACTCACCTGAGTCGCACTAATGCAAATGTTTTGCAGGGAAGCCATACTCAGGCCTATGAATATGAGCGCGGTTCATCAAACCGCCATGTTCATAAGACCAAGAACTATTCTGCTTATTCTTATGAGTACTATTGTCCACCTGCAAGACTTTTTGCTAGGGCTCCAAAGCCAAAGTTCTCAGATGTTGCACTTAGACTCATTGCTTCGAAGCCACCCTTGAAGATGTGGGTGGCTAAGAAATCTTAACTCTCTTTTTGCAGGGAAAAGTCTCCAGCCGAAAACCAAAATCGTCTGACGCTATTGCTGGGGACCTTAAACATCTTGTAGGGCGCAAGATCAAATGCCCAAATGGTCTTATTATGTACTTTGTTCCTGAGTCGCTTGCTACTTGCCCTATCAGTCCTAATCTCGATCTAAGCTTTCATAATCCACTGGCTCATCAAATGTTTTTGCTTCACAATTCTCTTCGTGAAGCCTATCCCCCTAACTGCACTGTAGGGTACGACACCAGCTGCTTCAGAATGGATTATTGATAGTGGGTGTACCAATCACATGACTGGCAAGCGAAGCCTTCTCATGGACTCAACCTTACGTCCATCTGACAAAAGTCACATCACATTTGCTGACACTGGTAAAAGCATGGTATTGGTTCTAGGTAGAGTTGCAATCTCAAAGGATCAACACATGGATAAAGTCATGCTTGTTGAATCCCTTGGTTTCAACTTAATGTTTGTCTCAATGCTTTGCGATTTAAACATGATTGTGATGTTTGGAAAATATCGTTGCCTTGTTCTAATGGAATCTGACAAGTCTCTAGTGTTTGAAGGGTATTGGAAAGATGATTTGTGCGTGGTAGATTTCTCAGCAGGACCACAACTTGCAGTATGTATTCTAGCAAAAGCTTCTGAATGCTGGCTCTAGCATCGGAGGCTAGGGCATGCTGGCATGAGGAACCTCCACACCCTTGCAAGGAAGAAGCATGTCATAGGCATCGAGGGCGTCAAGTTCAAGAAGGATCACTTGTGCGGTGCCTGTGAAGCAGGAAAGATGACGAGGGCCAAGCATCCCTCGAAGACAATCATGACAACGACTCAACCCTTCGAACTGCTCCACATGGACCTTTTTGGTCCCACTCATTACTCAACTCTTACTACTACTGCTTGTCTCTATGACTTTGTCATTGTTGATGATTATTCAAGATATACTTGGGTGCATATAATCCTCTACAAGACTGAAGTGCAGGATGTCTTCAGACGCTTCGCCAATCGAGCAATGAACAACTATGGCGTCAAGATAAAGCACATCAGAAGTGAAAATGGCACTGAATTCAAGAACACTGGCCTGGATACATATCTTGATACTTTGGGCATCACACATGAATTCTCAGCTCCGTACACGCCACAGCAGAATGGCATCGTCGAACGCAAGAACAGAACACTTATTGAGATGGCTCGGACGATGCTTGATGAATACAAGACTCCAAGAAAATTCTGGCCTGAAGCCATTGATACTGCATGCCATATCATCAACCGTGTTTATCTTCACAAGCTTCTGAACAAGACATCCTATGAGCTCCTCACTGGCAAGAAGCCAAATGTTAGTTACTTCAGAGTATTTGGTGCCAGGTGCTGGATCAAGGATCCACATCACACTTCAAAATTTGCACCAAAAGCACATGAAGGCTTTATGCTTGGATATGGAAAGGATTCACACTCCTACAGAGTCTTCAACCTTTTTCACTATAAAGTGGTTGAAACAGTGGATGTGCGGTTCGATGAGACAACGACC
>NC_053024.1:661825965-661836746 GCF_003073215.2 Triticum urartu | reverse complement strand
CCATACGAGAAAGGATGGCATAGAAGCCAGTCCATTTTCGTTTCACATAAGAGGGGTTAGAGTAAGCATAAGAGTATGCAGAGAAATTCTTCAGGACTTATGGACATAATGATTTGAAGAATAATGCACATATCCATAATCCTTAGATCTTCCCTGCGAAACAGAAGGGTTAGCACGATGATGTTCATATGAGGACTTTGATCCTTTTGAGGAATTTGAATAGGTTTGGTCCTTCATAGGACTGGATATACGAACAATTTGATCTGGGGTTCCTATTCTTCACAGGTGCGTCATGATGACATTCACCTGAAGATTTTCAAGGCATCTTTTGGGAACCCAGATTTTCTTCATAGGGGGCCGTTCCTACAGTTAGTGCCAGCATATCTAGCAAATACTTCACCATTCTGATTTTTGAATAGTTTGTAGTGGAGTCAAATGACTCATCATCAGAATGAGGAGATTCACATGCATTCCAAATAGTCAAATGGATCAACTGGAGGTCCATTTGTAGCAACCCATGTAGTTTTGGGGTACTACTCAGGCTACAATATGTACCATCAGCCTTGAGTTTCCTCTCAAAGGCGATACCCTCTTTCCTAGGGTTCCTGTTGAGGATATGCTTTTTAAGCACATCACAAAGCGCCTGATGCCCTTTGAGGCTTTTGTACATGCCTGTCAGTGTACAATTCCTTCAGCCATGCATCAGCAGTGACTAGCAATGTCCTCAGATGAGGAATTAGTGATAGCAGAGGCATGTGAAGAATTTGAAACATTAGCAGCATTTGAATTCAGGTGAAGAATTAGCAGATTCATGTTCAATGCACTTCAAGCATGGAGGAACAAATTCTTCCTGAGATGCGCTGATTTGTTGAGCAAGTAATGAATCGCGCTCCTTCTGAAGATCTTCATAACTCGACTCTTAGCTTCTCAAGGTCTTGCTTTCTTTGAACAATTCATAAGAAAGCTTCTCATCGATCCGATAAGAGAGTGTTATGATGACTTTGAAGTTTGCCAACGTTGGACTGAAGTCTCTGAAGATTTTCAGTCAAGTTTACATTGCGATCCATTTCTTCACCCAACATATCATCACTTTATTCAGCATGTTTTGACTTTTCTAAGGCCTTTTGTTGTTTAGTGGCAATATAAACAAGCTTTGTATAGCTAGGTTCAAAATCATCATCAGATTCATCATCACTAGACTCGGATGAGGAACATTCGGTTACCTTGGCACCTTTTGCCATGAGGCATGGTGCAGAAGATGATGGTTCAGGTTCGAAAGTCATCGTTTTGAGTGATTCCTTGAAATCCTCAAACCAGGGATCATGACAAGTTTGATGACCTTCATAGACGTCAGAGATTCGGTCCCAGATAAGCTTCGCATTGCAAATATGCATAATGCGCCTGAATTCATCTCTGGATAGGCAGGAACAAATGATATCCTTCGCCATGATGTCAAGTCGAGTGTACTTGCGAATATCATCAGTGTCCGCCATCTTGCATAGATCGGTAAGACCAATCTCAGTGATGGTCTACAGCTCGCTGTTCATTGCCATGAGGTGCTTCCTCATCATGGCCTTCCACTTGGGATAATCATGACCGTCAAAGATGGGGCATGTAACTTTCTTCATACCTGCGGTCGACATAACTAAAACTCCAGGCGGTTAAACCAAAATCACACAGAACAAGGGAGTACCTTGCTCTGATACCAATTGAAAGTGCGTTATATCGACTAGAGGGGGGTGAATAGGCGATTTTTATGAAATTCTTCACAGAGGAATTTGCCGGCGAGGAAATTCCTTAGCAAAGAACTACTAGCAGCGGAATACGTACTCAAAAGTAAACACAACAGAATACAAGCATAGTCATCATGATGAAATCAAGACAGGCACAGAGTACATGAAGCATAATCACAGGATAACACAGGATGAAGACAAACAAACTGAAGAAATTGAACTGAGGAAATTGAGAAAGTCTTCAGTCAAAGTCTTCAAACACAGATATGAACAAACATAGAGCACAGTTATGAGGAAATGAAAGAGTTGAGGAAATAGAACCAGTAAGCTTGGTGAAGACAATGATTTGGTAGACCAGTTCCAACTGCTGTCTCAGTTGTACGTCTGGTTGGAGCGGCTGAGTATTTAAACTCGAGGACACACAGTCCCGGACACCCAGTCAAGGACACTTAGTCCAAGACACCCAGTCCTCACCGTATTCTCCTTGAACTAAGGTCACACAGACCTCGTCCAATCACTCGTGGTAAGTCTTCAGGCGACTTCCAAACCTTCACAAACTTGGTCACCCGGCGATCCACAATTCCTCTTGGATGCTCTAGACCATGACGCCTAACCGTCTGGAAGAAGCACAGTCTTCAAAGGTAACAAGATCCACTCAGGATCAATCTCTTCAGTGATGCTCAATCACTTGGGGTTTGTAGGTGTTTGGGTTTGGGTTTTTCCTCACTTGATGATTTTCGCTCAAAGTCCTCGGAGGATGGGTTGCTCTCAAATGACAAGTGTCAGTTTCTCTCGGAGCAGCCAACCAGCTAGTGGTTGTAGGGGGCGGCTATTTATAGCCTAGGGAGCAGCCCGACATGATAAGACATAAATGCCCTTCAATGATATGACCGTTAGGTGGATAGATATTTTGGGACAGCTGGCGCATAGCACAGCAACGGTCAGAATTTTGAGTAGCAAAATCCTCAGGGCTATCATGTTCCTCACTGTGTAGGCAATCCGCACTGGCGAATTCCTAACTCCTCAGTCAGGACAAATTCCTCAGAGACCAGAAGAACTTCGTCTCTGTCACTGAAGAAATTGACTGAACTGTATGAGATTTCCAATGGCTTCACTCGAAGGGATTGGTAGGTGTAGGATTTTGAGTTGAGCATCACATGGAAATTTTCCTTAGTATTTCCTCGACCCCCTTTAACAGTACGGTGTTTCCTATGACTCAAGAAAGAGAAAAACAAAACTATGAAAACGAAAGTCTTCAAGCTTCATATTCCTCGCATGAATATCAAGTCTTCACGGACACACCAATTTCTTCACTTTCAAAGTCTTCATGAAAGTCTTCAGAAATACCAAAATCTTCAGTCGAAGATATTCATTTTTAGGGGTCGACTTTTCCTGTAAATATCAAACTCCTCATAGACTTATAGACCTGTGTACACTCACACACGCATTAGTCCCTTAACCTATAAGTCTTCAATACACCAAAATCACTAAGGGGCACTAGATGCACTTACACGCCTGCCCGTGCCGAGGAGCCCTTCCACGCCTCGAAGCGGCCGACAGCCACCTCTAACCAGTCGGCAGTCCGACTAGGGGTGCGCAGAGCTGGAATGCCTGGCCAGAGGGCGGAAACCACTTGGGCTCCGATGCGCTGCAGACGGCGGAGTGCCCGATGAGCCGGCTGGAAATGAGTTTGAACGGCAAGAAGCTGCTCGACAAGGGTCCGAGGGGCGTTGGGCACAATTTCTGCTCCAGCTTGTCTTCGCTCGCCGGGACGAGCTTTGATGGCTTGGCGGGCAGAGACGGCGTGGCCAGGGAAATACTCTGCCCGAGAAGAAAAGAGAAGCATGAAGCCGGAAGCCGACTCATATGACAGTCGGCAGATGAAAGAAAGGAAAATGATAACTTACCATCGAGCATGTCCTCAATCTCGCCGTAGCCGTCGGACAGAGGTTTCTCCGTCTCGGCCCAGCCCGAGCGTTCAGTCTCGAACTCGGCCTGGAGGGCGGCCTCGTTGTCCTTCACCTTCTGGAGGTTCAGCTTATGTCGGTCTGCCTGGTCAGCCATCTCCTTGACCAGGCGGTCATGCTCCTGGGCTGCCTTCCTGCACTCCTCCTCCTTGGCGCGCAGTGAAGTTTGGGCTTCGCCCAGCTGCTGCTGCAAGGTGGCGCTAGCTCCTGCAAAGGCAAAGAAAATGGGACAATCAACAAGTTGACCAAAAAGAAAAGTGGTTGCAGGGAGATCCGGCCAGACTGCTCAGCAGTCGGACCGAATCTCGGGGGCTACACCCAGCGGGTGCGCTGACGTGCCCCCGCAAGAGAGAAAAGTTGGATGCTTACTCCGGCTGTCGGACAAGGCGGTGGTCCGCTTGGCCAGCTCCTGGACTTGGGTGTTGAAGGCGGCCGTGCAGATGTTGTGGTAGTCCTATAACGAAGACAACAGAAGGAAAGAATAAGTCAGCACTCGGAACTTACCTTTAAGTTCCGAGCCGCCTGCTCAGCATCCGCCCCGGAACTCTGGCGCCCCCATGGAATATTGCAAGAATCAACAATAAAGCAAGGGAGCATACCCGTACGGCCGCTCGTATCGACAAGAATGCCTTCATGAGTTGCTGGAGGGCGGCGCCTTGGGCCTGAAGCTGGGCTTGAATGTCTTGCGCCGCCTTGTTCAACACGCCCGTCCCGCCCCAGGCGTCCATTCTGGCGGGATAGCGCTGGTGACCTTTGCGTCTGGGCCGACGAGCTCGCCGCCTCAATCTCATGCGGCCGTGGCGTTGAGGTCGCCTTCACCATGTGCCGGTGTATCGGAGTGCGCGCCACGGGGGTTGCCCCCACCACTAGCTCGCCACCGACCGGCGGCGTAAGTGGCATGTCTGGCCGAATGCCTTGGGCCTTGAGAGTCAGTGCTTGCGGGGGCGCCTCCGCCCCCAGGATGAAGGCGTCTCCTCCTCCCCTCTCCACGACCGGCTGTTCGTCGTCGGCTCCTCTAGTCGGCGCCTGGGTGTTTGGAACCGGTGGCACAACACGCATAGGGATGACGAATTGCGGAGCCTGGCCACGTGCGACCTCTTCCACTTGCGCTCGGCGGCGCGATCATCGCCCGGGCCTTGCTGCGCATCCGCCTGGACCTTGGCGCGGCGTCGCTTGGGCCTTGGCGCGCATCACGACATACTCCAGGCACCGCGCGCTTGGCGCCGTGCCTCTGCCGCTCCGCTCCTCTCGCCCGCTCGCGGGCTGCTTCGGCGTTCCTCTCCTGTCGCCTACAGAGGTCAGCAAGGTGGGTCAGTGGCGGCGATCGCGCTCCGTCACTCGGAGCCTCCGCAACACACCAGACCCGATATGGAAGCAGAAGGCGCCCGCTCAGAGCCCGGACGGGCCCCGCTGCTCAAAAAAGATCAGAAGAAACTCAGAAGAGAGAGAGAAGCAGCACGAGAGGAAATATGCGCGGAACACCGCTATCAGAAGCACATTCGGGCTCTTGAAACACGGTCGCCTTCGGGGCCTCTTCCCGCTCTGATGGCAGCGCCTGTGGTCTCGGCTTTGAGCGGCTACGAACAGTAATGACTCGGCTCCGCGCTTCGGCGCGCCGTGTGGTGCAGTTGGCGCGGCCAAGGAGCTCGCGCCTGCCTTGTCAGCGCCGTGCAGGTGGCGCGGCTCTGCCTCCTCCTCGTCATCATCTAGCCAACCCTCGATGCCACCTCCTCCGGAGCCGCCTGCTCTGCCACCGCCGACTGTGGCTTTGTCTTCTTCCAGGGTGGCCGCCCCCAAGTTCAGGTCGTCCGCGTCTCTCACTGCCCGGTCCGGCAGGTACTCGTGACCCTGCTCCTGGGCGTCGGCTGCCGACTGGGTTGTGAAGATCTTCATCGTGACCGAGTGATCAGGTGGCAAAGCAGAACCCGACAAATAGGGAGAGAGAAAAGAGCTAAGGACTTACCGCGGGCGGCGGGTGTGTATGGGAGTACATCCGCTTGCCGAACTGCCACTCCGCCTCGGAGAGCTTGCAGTTCAAGATATGGTTCACCAGTCGGGCCACCTCCGTGTCCGGCATCTCTTTGGTGCACATCCAGCACGGGTCTCGACGCCCTCTCATCCGACTGATCATGTGAGGCCGAGATTGAAGAGCGAGCACCCGGCGCGCCACGAAGGCGGTCAGCAGGTTCGAGGCGCTGAGGCCCTCCGACTCCGTCATCACCTTGAGCCGGGCAATGGTGGCGGAGGAGGCGGCCGACAGTGTCTTCGGCCGGAATGTCCAGTTGGCGCTGTGCTCAGTCGGCAGGCCGACCGTATAATCCGGCAGATTGACGAAGTCAAGCGTCAGGTGGATGTTCTTGACATAGAAGTAAGATTTTTGCCACAGCTTGACTGACTCTGTCAAGCTGATGGCTGGGAAGCAGTTCCCGGCGCCTGGACGCCACACCGCGATGAAGGCTCCGCACTGAGCCACCTCCTTCTTGGTGGCGGTGCCAAGCTTGGTGTAGAAGAATTCCCCCCAGAGCTGGAGGGTGGGGAGAACACCGAGGTAGCCCTTGTAGAGCATGACGAAGGCCGACAGCAGCACCACAATGTTCGGTGTGAGGTGTGGCGGCTGGAGTTGATAAAACTGAAGGAAAGAGCAAAAGAAACTATTCGCCGGCAGGCCGAGTCCGCGGAGGAAATGTGATCAGAAGACGACGCGTTCGCCATCTTCCGGTGCCGACGAGATCTTTGTCTTGAGCAGAACGCGAACCCGTACGTAGTTCTCGCCAGGCAGCTGGAAGTGCAACTATCCCTAGGTGGTTTTCGTAATTCCTAACAACATATAGATCATTGAGCTAATGCTATTTCAAGATTAATATTTCAGGAAAGCTCAATCATTGGCATATCATGGATGAGAAAAGTGGACCCCTCAAAATGCTAAGGACAAAAGGATTGGCTCAAGCTCAAAAGCTCAAAGACTCTAACATTTTCTATTTTAGTGATCCAAGATCACATTGAGTCTATAGGAAAGCCAATACTATCAAGGAGGGATGAGGTGTTGCTTAATGAGGCTCTTGCCCAAAATGCTTAGTGATATGCTCCAAAGCAATCAACTACTTTCTCACATCCACATATGACCTAAACCAAAAGTCAAACTCGGCCCCATAGATTCTTTCTATCCGGCGCCACCGAGTTCAGATGTCATAGCCACTGCCACAAACCCTAGGCAAATCGGTCTCACCGAGATGGGACTGTAATCTCTCTGTTTCCCTTTGTAACATTTCGGTCCCACCGAGATGAGCAATCGGTCCCACCAAGATTGCAATGTAAACTCTTTTCCTTTCGTAACATTTCGGTCTCAATGAAATGAGCGAATCGGTCCCACCGAGTTTACCTGACCAACTCTCTGGTTAGCTTATTACCAAAAATCTCTCTCACCGAGTTTGTGTAATCGGTCTCACGAGATTACGTTATGCCCTAACCCTAACCATATCGGTCCTACCGAGTTGCATGTCGGTCCCACCGAAAATTCTAACGGTCACTAGATTTGCTGAATCGGTCCGACCGAGTTTACCAATTCGGTCCCACCGAGATTGGCAAGTTGTGGTGTAACGGTTAGATTTTGTGTTGAGGCTATATATACCCCTCCACGTCCTCTTCATTCATGGAGAGAGCCATCAGAACAAACCTACACTTCCAACTTACTTTTTCTAAGAGAGAACCACCTACACTTGTGTTGAGGCCAAGATATTCCATTCCTACCATATGAATCTTGATCTCTAGCCATCCCCAAGTTGCTTTCCACTCAAATCTTCTTGCCACCAAATCCATATCCAGTGAGAGAGAGTTGAGTGTTGAGGATACTATCATTTGAAGCACAAGAGCAAGGAGTTCATCATCAACACACCATTTGTTACTTCTTGGAGAGTGGTGTCTCCTAGATTGGCTAGGTTGTGGAGTTGAACCAAGGAGTTTGTAAGGCAAGGAGATCACCTATTTCGTGAAGATCTACCGCTAGTGAGGCAAGTCCTTCATGGGCGATGGCCATGGTGGGATAGACAAGGTTGCTTCTTCGTGGACCCTTCGTGGGTGGAGCCCTCCGTGGACTCGCGCAACCGTTACCCTTCGTGGGTTGAAGTCTCCATCAACATGGATGTATGATAGCACCACCTATCGGAACCACGACAAAAACATCCGTGTCTCCAATTGCGTTTGAATCCTCCAAACCCTTCCCTTTACATTCTTGCAAGTTGCATGCTTTACTTTCCGCTGCTCATATACTCTTTGCATGCTTGCTTGAATTGTGTTAAGATTTCTTGACCTGTCCAAAGTTGCTAAAATCTGCCAAGAACTAAAATTGGGAAAAGGCTAGATCTTTATTTGGTCAAGTAGTCTAATCACCCACTCTAGACATACTTTTGATCCTACAAGTGGTATGAGAGCTTTAGTCTCCATTTTCTTTGATTTCCATAGCTTTTGGTGGTCATAGCCTTGGTTTCACAACCTAGGAGAGTATGGGGTCTAGCGAGGGAAATTACACCGTAGAGGTCCTTACTTTGATGGTACTAATTTTGCTAGTTGGAAGCATAAGATGAAAATGCATATTCTTGGACATAATCCCGCCGTTTGGGCTATTGTGTGTATTGGCTTGCAAGGTGAATTCTTTGATGGGAGAGAACCGAACCGTGAAGCTACCGCGGAAGAGTTGAAGATGCTACAATACAATGCTCAAGCTTGTGATATCCTCTTCAACGGATTGTGCCCCGAAGAATTCAACAAAATCAGCCGTCTTGAGAATGCAAAGGAAATTTGGGATACTTTGATTAATATGCATGAAGGTACCGACTCCGTCAAGGAATCCAAGTTGGATGTGCTTCAAAGTCGCTTGACAAGTTCAAAATGAAGGATGGTGAAGGTGTCGCTGAAATGTACTCTAGGCTTGCTCTTATCACAAATGAGATCGCCGCTTAGGAAGTGAAGAGATGACCGACAAATTCATCATCAAGAAGATCCTAAGAGCTTTGGACGGAAAATATGATACCGTATGCACATTGATCCAAATGATGCCCAATTACAAAGATCTCAAGCCAACGGAAGTCATTGGAAGAATTGTTGCTCATGAGATGTCACTCAAGGATAAGGAGGAGCTCCATAACAAGTCAAGTGGTGCTTACAAAGCCTCATGTGAAGCTCCCACATCATCAATGAGAAACAAACCTTCAATGAAGAATTGAGCCTAATGGTGAAGAACTTCAACAAGTTCTACAAGAGTAGAAGCAAAGAGAGAAGTTCCAAGTCAAGGTCCTACAATGACAAAAGATCTTCTAGTCGAGAGAAATTGCTACAATTGTGGAAGACCCGGACACTATTCCAATGAGTGTACGCACCCTACAAGAAGAGAAGATTCTCCAAAAAGAAGAAGTAGAAGAGAAGAATCACCATCAAGAGAGAGAAGGAGTAGAGATGATCGTTATGAACGAAGAACATCCCAAGAAGCAAGGATTCGGAAAGGAAGGACAATTCATCAAGGAGCTACACAAAACGAAGACATCAAGCTCATGTTGGTGAATGGGTATCCGGCTCGACTCCGACAATCACTCCGAGAGAAGCTATCACTCCGACTGAATATACTCAAGATGAAGGTGTTGCCGGTCTAGCACTTGTGTCAACCAACTCCTACGACATATTTGATTCACCAAATGAAGGATTGGAAGATGCTTCATGGCAAGGCCCAAAGGTACACACCCCGAGTATGTTGATTTCAATAGTGATGAAGATGACTTGTTAGGTGATGATGATTTCTTGTTGACAACTCTAGTGATGAATACTATGATGAAACGTCAATTAATCATGCTAATCAAGATAAAACGAATGACAATGATAAGGAGAAGATTGAGTCTCTAACTAAAGAACTAAACACTCTTAAGTTAGCTCATGAAACTATCTTAGAGATCATCGAGAACTTTTAAGGACTCATGAGAAATTACGCTTTGAAAAGCTCAACCTTGAGCAAGAGCATGAGTTCTTAAAGGCAATCAATGATGATCTTCGCAAGAAAAGTTCTTCTTACATTGCCAAGCGTTTACTCTTATCCACTTACATGCCTCAAGTCAAGTCTAGTAACAAGAACAAGAAAGATTCTTCCTCTAGTAGTAACAATAATCATGCTAAATCCAATGTTTGCTTCTAGTAGTTCTCTTGATTCCACTAATGATTCTCTTAGACAAGTTACACTTGAGCAAGAAAATAGCTTATTGAAGGGAATTATAGAGAAAGGTGTTTACAAGAGCCTTGCCGGGAGTAAGCAATTCGAGGAAATTGTACGCAAGCAAGGAAGGCACCGGAAGAACAAGGTGTTGGTTTTGAATGAAAGTTCAATGCCAATGGAGTTGAGTGGGAAGAAGATCAATACCCCAAGACGAAGTTTGTTCCTCAACAAAAGAAGTATGATCCTACTTCCTTCAAAGGGACACAAGCTCAAGATGATCTTCCACCACAAGACCACGAAGCAAAAAGGCAAGGATAAGCTTCAAGAGGAGATTGATGCATTTGAAGAAGCTCCTAAGGCCTTGGTCAAGTGGGTTCCCAAGACTACATCAAGTTCTACTTCATCAAGTATGACTACAACTCCAAGGATTCCCATCAAGATGATGTGGATCCCGAAGAAGAAGAACTAGAGAGTTCCTTGAGGGTGACTCCGCCAACATACTTCACTCTTATCATTTTGGCAAGAACAAGTGCAATCAACTTCCACATCTTGCACTAGTTCAAGGAGTCACAAACCCTCTTGTTGGTAAGACAAGGGACAAGGTAACCTAATGCTTTCATAGACATCATCTTGTGTGTGCATCACTCTATGTCTATGGATATCCTTGTTTGTTCCTTGTGGGACTAACCCGTGTAGGTATTGAAAGTGCAACTCACTCCAAAGGATTGCTCCAAATGATCTACATCAACATTGAGCATCCACATCTTCAACACCTACATGAAGTCATCATCGACAAAACCCAAGGTTAGTTCATCCCTCTTAGGGGGGATCTCACATCTAGGGGGAGCTTTACTCTAAGAATTGAGCTAAAGCAACTCTAATGGTGTG
>NC_053024.1:661809236-661824965 GCF_003073215.2 Triticum urartu | reverse complement strand
TAAATAAAACTTCCTTTTTTACAGCACCGTTGATCCTATGGCTGTGTCACTTTCTACCACAAGCAGTTTCTATTCACACAAGTTAGATCTCTCTCATACTGCATCTCATAACATGCCTAGTATATTCACTTGCACTTCACAAAGTAGTTAGAGTCCTCACTTGTACTGATCTGTGGATTCGTACAAATCTGGAACCAACTCCTTATCTATGAGTGAATGTCTTCGCACAATGAGGTCAATGTCTTCTAAACTGATTTATCTTCAAAATCTTCTGAGAATGCATATGACCTCTTCCCCTTCCCTTGCACCTTAATGCTGTCACAGGTACATGTCCGTGGGAGAATCCTTTGGTTCTCATAGTCTGCATTCATTTGCAGAATTCTTACAGCATCACATTAATTCTCCCGAAGCCAGTTCCTGTTGGTCCAGCAAGCGAAAACCTTTGAAGCCTTTGAGCGTGTTGAAGCCTTTCAAGTTAAAGTTTATGGCTTCAGAGAAAGCGGCAAGGAAGGGTGGCAGAAAGCGTCGTGGAGAAACATCCAGAGATCTGCCAGATGAACTCTCAGAACTGTACAAGACAGATCCTGAAGAGGATTACAATCAGCGCAAGACCCGAATCCAACGGATTCGAAGATATTGGGCAGAACAATGGTTCAAATACCGATTTGTAACCCAGGAATATGCTGATAAAAACGCCATCAAGAGACCGTGGGGAGACATCCTATACAAGAATCTTCTACCCAGGTCCATAGATGAAGCCATTGAACAAGGCTTCTATCCCTGCATGGTCCGTGGGCCACAGCCTGCTGATGCACACCCATCGTCACTACTATGGTGTCGTGACGACAATCTGTTCAAGCGCAACTTCCAGTTTGCCCAGAACTCAGCGAAGCAAAACAAGAAGACTTTGGGGTTAGACTTCAACCCTGGTCCCTCAGCACCAAGGGCAGATGGCACACGAGATGCAGAACCCAATGTCATCGGTCCCTTCTACAACCTTGAAGGCCTCATCACCCGTATCTTGGTTCAAGGGACTGTAGTGAATGAGCCTGTAGCTGACGTTGAATCTGAAGAAGCGCCTGCAGTGCCAAAGACAAAGAAGCTGAAGAATCCTAAAGCTTCAAAGCCTGCCCCCTCACCAAAAATCTCACGGGTGAAGCCACTGGCAACTGCACCTCCTGAAGACAGTGTGCAGTCCGAAGACTTATCACGCATCTCCAAGCCCAGAAGGTCAAAATGCCTCTGCCTCACACCGGCCAAGAGCTAACTGCTGCTGCCATTCTGCGCAATGATGCCATCGATCTGTCAAGTGATGAAGATCTTGCAGATGACGCTCTTGAGCAACTCATCAAGAGCAAAGAAAAAGCAGAAATCTTCAATGATCTGCCTCTCTTTGATGTAACCATCATCCACAACTTCATTGACGAGTGGTTTGACACGCCAAACATCAGCTTTGAAGATCTGCAGCTACCAATTGGCCTCAGTGTCGCCTTCCAAGGCGCCATTGCTTCAGAACTCGCTATTGCCCAGCGCATTGTTGAACTGAAGCAAAAGATTGACTATGAAAAGGCTCAGTTCAAGAAGCATATGGCCAAGCTCAGCGTGCAGGAAGTGAAGAACTTCAAGAGTATGATGCACGAGCTCAAGGAAGCCTTTGTAAAGAAACGTGCAGAAGCTCAGGGTTCGCGTGAGCGCATGAAGACTCTGGCTGACAGATGTGTGCAAGCCTACAATGAGGCTGAGAAGCGCAAGGCCCTTGGGCGTCCTGTCATCGACCCCAGGATGGCCGCAAAGAAGAAGAAGAAGCCTGCTACGGCTGAACCTGACGCACCAAGGCAGGAAGCAGTTCCGATTGTCTTCCCAACTAGACTCACTGGCTCGAAGCCAAAAGGCCGGTCAACCGCTTCAGAGCTCAAGAAGACAAGGACTGCTGAGGCTGAAGCCAGGAAGAGGAAACATTCTGAAGCCTCTCCAACTGCCCCCTCCAAGAAGAAGAGGAAGACCAAGAAAGATCGGGCTGCTCTCACAGAGCCCTTGATAGTTGAACCCATTTCTATGGTCTATCCTGAAGCTGAACGCCAACTGACTATCCATGAGCCTGCTTCCACAGAGGCTCATGAAGCTGAAGACTTTCCAACAGCTGATCCCATTGTTGCTGAAGACATTGGTCAACATGACAATGTAGAAGATGGTGCAGTCCTTCCTCAGCTTGAAAACAGCGAACTCATCAGCATTGGTCGTCCACTGACGCCAATTGCACAGGATGCTTCATGGGAAGATTGCCCACAAGAGGAAGAAGACTATGAGGCCCAGCCCACTCCAACTCCACAGGCGTCGCCCGTGTTGCGCAGGCTTCGCAAAGGACCAAGGCCTCAAATCTCTATTGAAGACAGTCCGGCTGCATCAGCCGCGGAAGAAGAAGTCCCACAAGTCCCCATGTCCCACCAAGAAGCAGTTCTCAAGGAGAAAGTGCTTGTGACCGACCTCCAGCTCGTCAAGTGGAGGATGAACATCTTGAGGCTGCCACAACCACCAATGAAGCTAATGTGGAGCCCTCCCCAACGGAAGAAGAAGACAGCGAAGCCACTGATCCCGTCACTTCTGGTCCTGAGTCTGCTGCTGGTCCCCAGTTCAAGACAAGGACTGCTGAGGCTGAAGCCAGGAAGAGGAAACATTCTGAAGCCTCTCCAACTGCCCCCTCCAAGAAGAAGAGGAAGACCAAGAAAGATCGGGCTGCTCTCACAGAGCCCTTGATAGTTGAACCCATTTCTATGGTCTATCCTGAAGCTGAACGCCAACTGACTATCCATGAGCCTGCTTCCACAGAGGCTCATGAAGCTGAAGACTTTCCAACAGCTGATCCCATTGTTGCTGAAGACATTGGTCAACATGACAATGTAGAAGATGGTGCAGTCCTTCCTCAGCTTGAAAACAGCGAACTCATCAGCATTGGTCGTCCACTGACGCCAATTGCACAGGATGCTTCATGGGAAGATTGCCCACAAGAGGAAGAAGACTATGAGGCCCAGCCCACTCCAACTCCACAGGCGTCGCCCGTGTTGCGCAGGCTTCGCAAAGGACCAAGGCCTCAAATCTCTATTGAAGACAGTCCGGCTGCATCAGCCGCGGAAGAAGAAGTCCCACAAGTCCCCATGTCCCACCAAGAAGCAGTTCTCAAGGAGAAAGTGCTTGTGACCGACCTCCAGCTCGTCAAGTGGAGGATGAACATCTTGAGGCTGCCACAACCACCAATGAAGCTAATGTGGAGCCCTCCCCAACGGAAGAAGAAGACAGCGAAGCCACTGATCCCGTCACTTCTGGTCCTGAGTCTGCTGCTGGTCCCCAGTTCGACTATCATGTTGAGCACAGGCCTCAGGTACAGAAGCCAATCCCAAGATTGCCAAGGTTCCCAGGTCCTGCATTAGCACCTGGCTCCTTCAATATCAATGGCTTCAGGGCAGACAACACATTCTTTGTTAGCTCCAGGAACCCCTACTCAAGGGAAAGGATATCATCTGATCGGTTCTAGAGCTATCCTCAGCGAAGCTATTACTCATGCATTCTTTACAAACAAGGTCGCATCTTCCCACACAAGCGCCTTGACATTGAAGCCATAGCTGGTCTGCCCTATCTGGAAGAAGCTTTGGATTGCTTCAAGGAAGTTGGACTGCTGCCGTTCGTTACTGACCAAGAACATTGGAATGAAGAGCTGCTGCTCCAATTCTATGCCACACTTCACATCCGCGGGTACAGCAGAGATCCGAAGACTTGGGTCCTGGAGTGGATGACCGGAAACGTTCATCACAAAGCCAATGCATTTGACATCATTGAGCTCACTGGTTTGCCCCCTCCTGGCGATCTCTACGAGCATGGCTGTCAGCTGCATAGTGAAGCTATTGAGAGCATCTTTAAGAGGCCGGAACCTGATATGAGTCAGATGCTCAGCATGATGAAGCCATTGCCCCAAGATGCTGCTTATCCAACAGAGTTCTTCGTTGAAGACCTTGAGTATCTGCCAAGAACCATCTATCACATCATCAGGCGAACTCTCTGGCCCATCAAAGGGCACTCTCCAAATGCCAAGCTTGAGGGTGCAATGAAGACTTTGGTCTTCAATATTCTTCATGGAAAATGCTTCAATGCACATGACTTATTCATCCACCAACTTGCTGCATCAGGCTCTGATCTGTTTGGCTTGAAGTTCTACGCCCCATGGGTAATGTGGCTAATTAAACTTCACTCCGATATCTCATATCAGCCATCTGCTCGCAATCATATGATTTTTCTGCCTGATGTGGATATCTCTACTGAAGCCATCTATCCTGAGCCTGCAAAGGAACCTCTAAGTCTTCAAAATGCAGAGCATCAGAGTTTCTCACAGAACATTGAAGGAGTTGAAGCAGTCACTCGGGTGTATCCTTTGGCTGGCACTACACGTGCACCACACCCTGCGTCTACTGAAGCCACTGATAGTACAACTGCTCCAAGACCCAAGAAGCGCACTCGTGTTCTCAACGACCGAGAGCTTCTTGTGGCTCTTCATCAGAAACAGGATAGGCATCATGACTGGCTGAAGCGTCAGATGAAAAGCCTCTTGGTGGATGTTAATCGCATTCGCAATCTTGCCACCAAGAATGCTTTCGTTGCCCATGAAACCTGTCGCCGCACATGGAAAGGGCTAACGATGATGTGTTCTGAAGATGATCTTCAAGAGGATGGCTTCACTGAGCGATTCAAGTTTGACTCCACACCTCCTCGAAGAGCTGTGCTGCTAGGAACTCCATCCCTTGAAGACTCTGAGTTCTCTTCATCTGCTGCAACAGTGACTGCCAGAGTTATCGAGGATGAAGATGATGCTACTTCACCACCACCTCCTTCAGCACGCGTCAACTCTGCTCCAAGCTCTTCAGCACCGCCAAACACCACCAACGACCCTGCTACTTCACCTACTCCGCATGGGAACGAGTAGATGCTCTATGTCTTCAAACCTTTTTGGTCCTTACTGACAAAAGGGGGAGAAGCATATGAGGTTGATAGTCTTCAAGCGGGTCCATATGGGCGGGTGCTTTATATTTTGCTTCGTGCTTACAACTCTCGTTTTTACATTTGGTTCTTTGAGTTGTAACACTTAAACTCGATGGTCGTCTGCTACTTATCTGCCACCTTGTTTGCGATGATAAATTCCGCATGTGCGACGATAAATTCCGCACTTAGATCATTCTGCAGACGTCCATTTTCCATTATGCATGTCATTATCTTCATATACTTTCACATGCATAGTGGATTGTCATCATAAGTTGAAGTGGATCTCCACAAGTACAACCTGCCATGTGCATTTGCATTCCAAAAGCAAATTACTTATATGCACATCTTCAGGGGGAGCCCTTGCAACTTATGAAGACAATTCCTTATCCTTTACAATTTCACAGATTATATTCCCCGTTGAAAACTTCAACTAGTTTGTCATCAATCACCAAAAAGGGGGATATTGTAAGTGCATCTAGTGCCACCCCTAGTTGGTTTTGGAGTATTGACGACAAACCTAGTTGAGGGACTAATGTGTTTGTGAGAATTGCAGGATAACACAGGTAGAAGTCCCTCATTGATTCGGTTTTCCTACCAGAGATGACCCCTAAAAATGTATGAAGACATTGAAGTCAAAGGTGGTATATGAAGATATTCACATTGAAGACTATGACAAGAGAAGACACCACATGAAGCCTATGGAGCTCGAAGACTTAGATCTTTCGTAGTTCTTTTCTTTTGTGTTGAGTCATAGGAACCACCGTACTGTTAAGTGGGGTCCAAGAGAACCAGTCAGAATGACTGAAGTGATGCCTAACCAAAAACCTATGTCTTCGAGTGAAGACTAATGAGAGCGAATCTTGTCCAGAGCGGACAAGTCAGCTTTGCTTGTAGCCCAAGTAAAGTTGCCGTGTGAGTTTGAAATCTGACCGTTGGAACACGTGTCAGTTCCTTAGTGACCCAGGGTCATTTCGGACAAATCAGGTCGGGTTGCCAAGTGGCTATAAATAGCCCACCCCCTACAACCATAAACGTTGGCTGCTCAGATTAGAGTACGGCTTTTGTCGTTTGAGAGCAACCCACCTCGAAGCCTTTGAGAGAGAATTCCTTGCGAGGATAAAGCCCTAACCACCCAGAGCCAAAGAGAATTGGCATCACTTAAGTCTTCTGTCTGTGTGATCTGAAGACTTATTACACTTGAGGACTGTGAATCCTCCAGCCGGTTAGGCGTCGCGTTCTGAGCATCCAAGAGACATTGTGGATTGCCGGTGAACGAAGTCTGTGAAGGTTTGGGAGTCTACCTTGAAGACTTACCAGAGTGATTGGGCGAGGTCTGTGTGACCTTAGCTCAAGGGATACGGTGAGGACTGGGTGTCCTGAGCTGCGTGTTCAGGACTGGGTGTCCGGGACTGTGTGTCCTAAGGTTTAAATACCTAGCCGCCCAACCAGACGTACAGTTGTCACAGCAACTGGAACTGGTCCAACAAATCATTGTCTTCAACGAGTCACTGGTTTCATCTTCCCTTCCCTTTACTTATTGTACTCCTTGTGAAGTCATTGTATGTTTGCACTATCTTTTGTCTTCACTGACTGACATGTCTGTGGCTTCATAATATCTTCCTACCTGATCCTTACTACATTGCTGCTATTAAGTCATTGTGCTTTCACTTATTGAATACTTGACTATGGCTTGCCTAGTGTAGTCTACCTTCCGCTGCAGGTATTAGGTTTACTTCTATCGTTTGTCTTCATAACTCCCACATTTTGAAGACTTTCATAAAAATCGCCTATTCACCCCCCTCTAGTCGATATAACGCACTTTCACACTTGACATGTAGTTTAGGGAGGGCCTGCAGTTCATCTTCAACCTGCACCCTCCTGAGCCAGCCACCACCGGCCGAACCGCCGACCCCAGCGCCGCCTCGCCGCCCCGAAACAACTCGCCACCGCCACCCCGGCCAGCCCTCAAGGCCCCCCGCCCCACCCTGAACCCTAAGATAGATAGTGGGGTACCTCTCCGGCGAGCCCCCGTCCCCGTTGCTGGTTCTTCCTTAACTACGGCGAGCCCCCCAACCCCTGAAAATCGACTGACCCAAAAGTCGATTCAGTCGACTGAAGTGTGGCTTAATCGGAGTAGAGCAGCCGCACGAGCGAGGGGGAGAGCAGCAACAGCTGGGCGAGCGAGCGATCGAGCGAGAGTCGGAGCAGCAGCAGCAGAACCGGCTGGTATGGACGTCGTCGTCGAAGGGGCCTCACACTGGGGGGAGAGCCGCCGTGGAGATGTCGCCCGCGGCACCGGCTTCAGTAGCCTCTCCATGGGTGCAAGAGCACCGTCGGCGCCGGGAGGTCGAGGTAAAGAGAAGGTACGATGTGAGTGTACAACCTCTTTGGTGGCACCGAGTAGGCCTCGGCATTGTCCGAGGAGTCGGTGAGGAGCTACTCCATACATATTCCTTCGGAGGAACAAATCGGACGAGCTTATCTCTTTTGAAAGGCGCGCAGTTTGTGGTGTCTAAAGTGTCAATCAACCATTCTCCCGATGGGCCGAGGACAACTCGATCTCGTCGAAATCATTCGTTCCTATAAGACGGTACCCAGCTTCCATAGTTATCAGACGTTGGTTTAGGCCCGGGTCAACTCATTTCCTAGCCAGTTGAGACCGACGGCGGATCGTGGGTCCACACTTATTGAAAAAAAAAAAAATAAAAAAAAAAAAAAAAAAAAAAAAAAAAAAAAAAAAAAAAAAACAAAAAAAAAAAAAAATAAAAAAAAAAATAGAGAAGTACCTTACACTCATTGGCATTAATGACGGCATCGCGAATAAACGCGGCACACCCTTTATTTACGTTAACGCTGCAGCGAATTTCCACACCTTCCGCGAACTAATGGATCACAGGACGGCGGGAGGGCTTGCACCGCAACGAAGACGAGCCGATGTAAGCTCCTATAGATCGAGTCGAAGTACAGAAGAAGGTACGACTATCGATGAGTGTACAAGGGTGAGGATGCTCGGCTTCCGGTGGAGCAGGTTAAGGCGGCGCGTGGGGATGGAGCAGCCGCGATAGACGAGGCGATCGTCGGAGCAGCTCCTTGGAGGTGGAGGACGGGGCGGCTGAACCGGCGGGACGGCGAGATGGACGACGGATCCTCATCCGGGGAGGTGGACGAGGGACGTCGAGCTGTTGCGGTGGACGACTGTCGTCGGGGAAGAGGCTCCGGCTGGGCAGCGGTGACGTGGCGGACGGAGGAGGGTGGGGTTTCGCGGCTGGAGCGGAGAGGTTATGGCCTGGGATTTGAATGGCGAAAAGGGGGCGATGGGAGGGGGTGAACATGACTTAGGAACGCGCTTGTCCAAAATGTAGGGTGTGTTACAAAAGTACCCCCCCCCACCGATTTGAACTAGCGGCCCTTTCGGCTCAGGGTTAGAAGGGGGATTTCGTGTCGGGATTTGGCAGCTGGAGGGAGTTTTCGCGCGCATTGTAATTTCGGGATAGCAAGGCGCGGGTTGTGAAGGCGCCAGTTTTGGGAGCACGATATCTGAATTTTCGGGATATAACAAGACGCGGGTTGAATTTTAGGGACAAGCCTAACGTGTAGTAATATTGTACTTGTACGTACCAAATCAATTCGCACTTCCCTCAACCAAAAAGAAAACAAAGAAAATAAAACTATTCACACCACACAAAGAGAGAGTCTTGCCCCGTTTTACTATACAAATGCTATTCAAAGCTACTCCCTCCTTCCATCTATATAGGGCCTAATGCATTTTTCGATGCTAACTTTGACCAAATATTAGAGCAATGATATATGACATGCAACTTACACAAAGCACACCGTTAAATTCGTCTGTGAAAGGTTCTTTCAATGATATAATTTTCACATTGTGCATGTCATGTACTATTAATCTTGTCAATAGTCAAAGGCGGTCTTAAAAATCTCATTACGCCCTATATAGATGGAAGGAGGGAGTATGAATCCATGTTATGTCCGATTAAATTTTTTCGCTTGCTGTATAATGCATGTAACCTACTCATACCAACATTTTAGTGCATTCCAAATGTCTATACTACCGCTGCAATTCGAACTAAATTTGAATTCGTTTCTCTATTTCAATAAGAATCTACAATCATGATTGTTGCCAACTTCAACCATCATAGTTTCCTTGCTATCCGCCAGATATAAATCAGACGGCCTATAATGCAGGATGGCAGGCACACCATCATCAACAACTCCATTTTTATAAGAGTAGAGATAAAATATATTAAATGTAGTATACCATGTTCATAACCACACCATGTGTATCACCGTTATATATATTCACACATCCGTCGGTTTGAAACACTATGATAAATTCTTCAAATATCCGAATTCGCTTTTTATAATGAAGTATATATGATCTCTATTCGTCTTTTACACCCACACAACCCTCTTATCTTTGTAGCTAGCGCTAACTTTCTCTTGTGCATGCACACGCCCGCATCCCTCTCACCCTCCCTCAGCATTCTCTAGCTCCATCGCAAATTCGTCTTTTCACTTTAGTCGTTCACCCACGGTGTGTGTAGGCCCCCCAGCTCCTTCTTTACGGCACACATCGATCGATATGCCTCTCTAGCCAGGTGTGCCTAGCACAAACACAAGCTTCCCCTCTTCTCTTGTCACCGTCCATGCCTCACTCCCACCACTCTTTTCATCGTTCTCGTACTCGCACACTCCTCCCCCTCGATATAGTATGCCTCTCGTACCACCTCCTACATGCATCCCTCTCTCTCTATCCTTCTCCTCGTGCCTCATTTGCTTCTAACACACACATGCATGTATACCGATCGATCTCCCAACATATACCTAGATCGATTTAACTACCCCCCATCGATCGACGTACCTCACAAGTTATGTCTCTCCTTTCTCTAACAAAGGGCGATTGATCTTCCTATGTAGTTACGTCTGCTTACCACAGCCACATCGTCCCCCCTCATCATTCGTGCATGCCTCCTGACCCGTCTCTCACACGCACGTGCACAGACAACAAGCAGCCATCTCCTCTCTTATTGATATTGCGGGCGTGCCCTCCGTTTGTCTAAGCCTATCCCACCATTTGTTAGAAGCAACTCCACTACCACCCCCTCCAACACTCTAGCCTGTCTCTCTCCCAACCTTATTCCTCTCCTACACATATGCATGGATGCCAATCGATCTCCCTTAATACATGAGGAGATCGATCTCCTTAATACATGAGGTAGGCCTCTCTCCTCCTCCACACATATACCAGCCATTGTACCTCTATAGTTAATTGGGCCTCCTCTCTTCCACCATGTCAGTGTCAAAACCGGCGGATCTCGGGTAGGGGGTCCCGAACTGTGCGTCTAGGCCGGATGGTAACAGGAGGCAAGGGACACGATGTTTTTACCCAGGTTCGGGCCCTCTCGATGGAGGTAAAACCCTACGTCCTGCTTGATTAATATTGATGATATGGGTAGTACAAGAGTAGATCTACCACGAGATCAAAAGGCTAAACCCTAGAAGCTAGCCTATGGTATGATTGTATGTGTATGTTGTCCTACGGACTAAAACCCTCCGGTTTATATAGACACCGGAGAGGGTTAGGGTTACAAAGTCGGTTACAATGGTAGGAGATCTACATATCCGTATCGCCAAGCTTGCCTTCCACGCCAAGGAAAGTCCCTTCCGGACACGGGACGAAGTCTTCAATCTTGTATCTTCATAGTCCAGGAGTCCTGAAGGTATAGTCCGGCTATCCGAACACCCCCTAATCCAGGACTCCCTCAGTAGTCCTGAACCAGGCTTCAATGACGACGAGTCCGGCACGCAGATTGTCTTCGACATTGCAAGGCGGGTTCCTCCTCCAAGTAATTCATAGAAGATTTTGAACACAAAGATAGTGTCCGGCTCTGCAAAATAAGTTTCACATATTGCCATAGAGAGAATAATATTTACACAAATCTAATCTGCAGACGTATTCCATAGTGTGACACATCACGACCAAGCCTTTATCCGAGTCGTTTCATTATCCCACCTCAGCGCGTCATGCGAGGCGGTTTCCTTGGCACGTCTTGTCAAAGCAGAGATCGTGTCCCCTTATTCCGGGATTCTCATCAATACGGGCGTGGTAACCCAACCGCTTCTAGGACTCCTAGATTATAGGCAAGTCCAAACGGACATGGAGAGGACGCTTGATATTCACCCTCTTTATAAAGGGACAAGGCTTTATCTTTCCCTCCCGTGCTCAATCGAATCCTTCCCCCACCTCAAGCTCAAACCCAAAGTTCAGGTCAGGTGCTCCGAACCTTTCATGTCCGATCTAGCCTTCAAGGCCGATGGGTGCCTTCCTCCGTCACGGAAGAAGACATCAAAAAGTTGAGGGAGGCCAGATATCTGACCGCCGAGGATTGCATCGGCTGCCTGCCCGAGGGCAGGCCGTCCCCTCCCCCGAACCCAACGAGACGTCGTGTTCGTCTCCCACTTCCTCCGAGGTCTAGGCCTTGCTCTGGATCCTTTTCAGGGGTTTGATGTTTTATTACGGGCTAGATTTCCATGATCTAGCTCCGGACTCCTTTCTTCATATCACGACATTTATTGTGTGTGCGAGGCCTTCCTCCGGGTTACCCCTCACTTTGGCCTATGGCTCAAGACCTTTGAAGTAAAGCCGAAGATGATCGAGGGGCAACATGCGCGTGTGGAGGTGCCTCAATACGCAAGATGACGGGAGCTCATGGCCCAAAGGTTCCATTCCAGAGGTGTCTGAATTGTGGCAACAGGAGTGGTTCTACATCACGGCTCCTAGAAGTGCCAAGTGGGCGGCCGCCCCTGTTTTCCGCTCGGGCCCTCCACCACAACTGATGTCATGGATTAGCAGAGGTCTGAGCTGGGGTCCAGCCAAGGACGTGCCTATACTGCAAAGCCGCATTCAAGATCTCTTCAATGGAGATTTCAGTTTGGTTGCGGTAACACAGTTATGCTGGTTCGTCAAGTCCAGCCTTGCAAACGCCGGCCCCTTCGCTTGTGGGAGTTCAATCCCGAGGGACCGTGCATTCAAAATTTCCTCGGCCTGACGCACGAGGAGATGTACAAGTCATTCTTCGGACCTCAGGTAGAGTGTCCGGAAATCACCGAGGACGTGGGCCTGAGCAGTAACCGCGCGCCGAACAGGTAAGGAATCTTCCGGCCGAAACATACTATCTCTCATTTGTTACGAAGTTATCTCTGAGAGTTCGCTTTTTGACCAGGACTGGCTAGCAAAGGCAAGTTGATTCGGTGTTCGGCCCCCCTCCTGAGGTTTGGAAAATCCGGTACTGGAAAAGATGCTCCAGATCGCACCTTGCCCGGAGCCCTTGAAGGAAGATATGCGGAGGACATAAAGGCGGAGCCCCCAACACTGCCCATTCTAACCGAGGGAGCGGGCGTCCTCATGAAGGAAGATGACCGGAAGAGGAAAAGGACCGCGCCCGGGGATTCGGAAGCCGAAGCTTCCAAACGAGAGAAGAAGTCTCCCACCGAGGGTCCTACCTTGGGGGGTGCTGTTGCCGCACAAAGTCCCGCGGGGGGATCAATTCTCCCATGAGTCGTAAGTGACCCGAAATACTTTATAGTACAGATATGCCATCTTTTTCTTCTGAGAAAATAACCACCGCATATATCTTTGCAGTTCGGGCCTTAGCCCCTCTCAAATGAGCTCGTCTTCGGGGGATCTTCTTCCAGAGATGATGGAGAGCAAACGCCTCCTCTGGACTCCTCCGCTCCGGAAGCGGGCGACCTGAAGTGTCGTCGCGGAGGGCCTCTCCGAGTCCGGTGAGGCCAGAAGATAATCCCAACCCCCGAAGCTCCCAGTGTCCGGCTCCCGAAGAGAGCAGACAAAAGAGTCCGGCACCGTCTAGTGTGCCGATCGGATGTTCTGAGGGAGTTGGTGGGGCGAGCGGCCATCTCAGATGAACACCGTATGCTGATGGATACGGTGGTGGAGAGAATCGCGTCCGCCGAAAGCGGATTGCATGAAGCTTTTATGAGTCTACTGACAGGCTTTGAGGTACGTAAAAATAATGTATGATAGTCCTGCACATGCTAGGTGTGCCCTGTGTAGATAGTAGCCCCTGAGACTCTGGTTGTCGTCGGAAACGATGACAACGACAGAGGATCGTATTCTCAGGTAATAACCATACTGCCCTATGTGCAGGTGAAACTCTGTGCTAGGCCGGACTGCGAGTTTGCCCAATTTAAAACGGCAGTTGGATGTGGCAGACGCCGACATCGAGCTTGTTAACAAAAAGCTTGATGAGGCACAGGTAAGTATTATCTGGTAAAACACATAGGAAGAGCAGCATGATGCCAAGTATCTTTAATATGTTGTGACTGCAGATGGAGCTGCCACTGTTGAAGCCTTGCGGGCAGAACTTGCCCGAGCCAAGGAACAAGCGAGGTTGGGTAATGCGGCTGCTTTGAAGGCGGCCGAAGAGTTGCAAGCCGAGAAGGCCGCGCATGGCGAGAGCCGAGATAAGATGGCCAAGATGGCCATAGAATTAAAAGCCGCCGCCGACCGTTGCCGGGTTCTCGAAAAGGAAAACCAGGCGAAGGCATCGGACCTTGAGAAGGCTCTGCGATGAGAAAAGACCTCCGCTCTGCTATGAGGGCGAAGACGGAGGAGCTGCGGGAAGCCGGAATTGTAGCTGGGAAATCCTTTATGTTGCAGAGGAAGTTCGGAGATCCATGGTATGCCCCTCTGGATCGCTGTGGAGTCTGAGGATGTGTATATGGATTTGGCAGCGAGCGCTGCCGATGCGGCCAAGTACTTCCAGGGTCAGACGGACCGTGAAGTAGACCAGCTGTTTTGGAGACAATTCCATTCCTCAGCGTCCGCTTTCATTGACTGACCAATTAGCCGAATGGGCCGAACTAAATAGGTTGTCCGGACTCGCCATGAGGTCTGTTGTGGATCAGCTATGGCCGGAAGGTCAAAACCGAACAGCTATTTCAGCTTGGTGCAGCAGTTCCTTGACGTGGTGCCGCGCATTAATGCGATGAAGAGGTCGGCGTGCATAGAGGGCGCACGGATGGCCTTTGCCCGTGGTTAAAGCATACTGGGAGATGGATGCTACCACTGTTGCAGCGCGGGATTCGGCCATAGGTCGAAGGGCTGCTGAGCACTACTTTGAAGAAGTTCTTGAGGGTGCTCGTTTGATAGAGACCCAGTGCTCAAAAAATATTATGTTTGAGTGATATGTAATCTCATTGTAAGCGAAATGCTTTTATAAATTTTCATAAGGCTATTTTTATACTTTTGCCTGAAAGTAATATGATGCCTCCTGGGCGGCCGTTTATGTATACATGTGTATAACCTGAAAGATTGCAGTCGTCGGCTTCAACCCCCACGCATATAATGTGGGAGGTGTAGAAACACGCGTTCACACTTAACCAACGTCTTGGTCCTATTAAGGAGGTGATAGCGAAGCGAAGCTAGGCAACCGGACTATAATGCTTTAACACTTTCACTTAGCCATAGGAGTTTGACAGTGGGGCTACTATATAGCCCCTGGTGGCTCCGCACTCGTCCGGATTCGGGGTGCGTACATGCCTGGCCGGGAAACAGCCCTTCGTTAATGCGGAGGAATCCAAGATTCCAATAGGTCATCGAGTGGTTGACCAGTCTCACGCTATATCATGACAGTCAGTTTTCGGCTTTCTCTACTGAGGTGCTCGTCCGGATGAACCAGGGCACAATCGCAGTAGTTCTCCTGGTGCTACCTTAGCCGGTAAAGCGGAACGTAAGGCACCAAAACACAGGAGCCGGGCAAACCCAACATTTGACCAAAGACAATGATTCGGAGCTGATGCATATAGGGCCAAACTCGCGACGCCGAACACTCCCTAAGGTATTCGGTCTTTGTGGTATAAACCGGGCCTAAATAATGGCCTTTGTAAGAAGCCCCTTGTGTCCAGTACGTGCATTGTTCTGGCGTGGCCACATGCCAAGACGTCAGCATCCTTCTCAACGGTGGATATGTATCAACAAGAGACAGTAAAAAAGGTTTACGCAGGGTCTTAATCTAAAAAGAATCCTTGGAGCGGGTCCCTGCTGCACGTCTGCGCCTGTGTCTCCGTTGTGCCGTATCCTGGACGGGTGTAGCACGATGATCGTCTGTAAAAGAGAGGAATTTAGGTGAAAAAGTTGTCGTGCAAAAAGATAGTTTTTAAAGAAACCATGTATAATTCAAGATGAGAAGAAATTGCCACTTGTCTGCGCGTGTTGAGCCCCTTGTATTGACGAATAGGGGTGTGACCATTTATTCGGTATAAGTAGCGGCGCCGGACTCGATTATTTGTGTCTGAGGTCTTGACGACCTATTGGATGCTTTCGCTGGTCCGGGCGCCTTTAGTGTGCGGCTGCCAAGGCAGCCACTCTCTTCGGCGCAGAGATCGCTTGATATTTCCGTTCACTTAATGATGCCACGTGGACCGGGCATCTTGAGTGTGAGGGAGGCGTAGTGTGGTATTGCATTAAAGCGAGCGAAAGCTTCGCGTCCGAGCAGTGCTTGATAGCCACTTTGGAACGGATGTGGAAAGGTTAAATGCTCGCGACGGAAGTTATCGGGGGAGCCGAATATAACTTGTAGTAGGAGGGAGCCCGTACAACGAGCCCCTGGGCCTGGCGTTACTCCTTTAAAGGTAGTATTGCTATGGCGAATTTGATCTCTCTCT
>NC_053024.1:661745770-661808236 GCF_003073215.2 Triticum urartu | reverse complement strand
TAATCAGCATCCGAGAATCCAACCAGATCAAACTCTGAGCCCTTTGGATACCATAATCCTAGAGTTGGGGTGTAAGCCAAATATCAAAGAATTCGCTTCACAGCTAAGTGATGCGACTCCTTTGGTGCCGCTTGAAATCGAGCACACATGCAAACACTAAGCACAATATCTGGCCTAGATGCACATAGATAGAGCAAAGAACCAATCATGGAGCGGTATACCTTTTGATTGAACTCTTTACCATTATCGTCGGGAACCAGATGATGTTTGGCTGGCATTGGTGTCGTGAAGCCTTTGCAGTCTTGCATACCGAACTTCTTTCAGGCAATCTTTGAGATACTTCTCTTGAGATATGAAGATGCCATTGCGTTGTGTCGTATTTGAAGACCAAGGAAGAACTTCAGCTCCCCCATCATGGACATCTGATATTGCTCTTGCATCATATATCCAAACTCTTCACTGTACTTCTGATTGGTGCAGCCGAAGATAATGTCATCCACATATATTTGGCACACAAACAGTTCACCATCATATGTCTTCGTGAAGAGAGTGGGATCTAGGGAACCAGGTATGAAGCCTTTGCTCTTCAGGAAGTATTTGAGTGTGTCATACCAGGCCCGAGGGGCTTGTTTGAGGCCATACAGTGCCTTGTTGAGCTTGTATACCAATGTCAGGATGTTTTGGATCTTCAAAGCCAGGTGGTTGTGCAACATACACTTCTTCTTCAGTCTTGCCATTGAGAAAAGCACTCTTCACATCCTTTGATATAGAAGTATGTTATGATGATTTGCACAGGCCAGCAGTATGCGTATGGCTTCAAGTCTAGCCACAGGAGCAAATGTTTCATCGAAGTCAATGCCTTCCACTTGAGTATATCCTTGAGCAACGAGACGGCTTTGTTTCTGACAACTTTGACCATGCTCATCTTGCTTGTTGCGGTATATCCATTTGGTGCCTATTATATTGTGCTTCCGTGGATCAGGACGCTTAACTAGTTCCCATACATTATTCAGCTCAAACTGTTGAAGCTCTTCTTGCATAGCTTGAATCCATTCAGGTTCCATGAAGGCTTCTTCAACTTTCTTGGGTTCTGTTATTGAGACGAATGCGAAGTGCCACAGAAATTTGCTAGCTGAGTTGCCCTTGACCGAGTGAGTGGACCGGGTGCATTGATGCTATCAATTATTCTTTCAATCTGCTACTTCATTGGCAACGCGAGGATCTACAGGGCGAAGACTTTGCTCTTGCTGATCATTGTTGTTGTTAGAAGGAATGTCTTCAGGCAGAGCATTGTCTTCATGTTGATCAGGTGCTGAGATGATAAGTTCTTCTTCAGGATGAGCTTCAGAAGGTATAATTTCTCCAGTTCCCATTAGCTTGATTGATTCACTGTAGATGGAACTTCATCTAGCACATTTGGCAGTTGCTCTCTTTGTGAACCTTTGGTCTCATCGAACTGCACATCCACTGTTTCAACCACTTTGTAAGTGAAAGAGATTGAAGACTCTGTAGGAGTGCGAATCCTTTCCATATCCAAGCATAAAACCTCATGTGCTTTTGGTGCAAATTTTGAGGTGTGATGTGGATCCTTGATCCAGCACCTGGCACCAAATACTCTGAAGTAACTGACATTTGGCTTCTTGCCAGTAAGGAGCTCATAAGATGTCTTGTTCAGAAGCTTGTGAAGATAAACACGATTGATTGTATGGCATGCAGTATCAATGGCTTCAGGCCAGAATTTTCTTGGAGTCTTGTATTCATCTAGCATCGTTCTGGCCATCTCAATGAGTGTTCTGTTCTTGCGTTCGACGACGCCATTCTGCTGTGGCGTGTACGGGGCTGAGAATTCATGTGTGATGCCCAAGGTATCAAGATATGTATCAAGGCCAGTGTTCTTGAATTCAGTGCCATTGTCACTTCTGATGTGCTTTATCTTGGCGCCATAATTGTTCATAGCTCGATTGGCGAAGCGTCTGAAGACATCCTGCACTTCAGTCTTGTAAAGGATTATGTGCACCCAAGTATATCTAGAATAATCATCAACAATAACGAAGCCATAGAGGCAAGCAGTAGTAGTAAGAGTTGAGTAATGAGTGGGACCGAAAAGATCCATGTGAAGCAGTTCGAAGGGTCGAGTAGTGGTCATGATTGTCTTCGAGGGATGTTTGGCCCTCGTCATCTTCCCTGCTTCACAGGCACCGCATAAGTGATCTTTCTTGAACTTGACGCCCTCGATGCCTATGACATGCTTCTTCTTTGCCAGGGTGTGGAGGTTCCTCATGCCAGCATTCTGAAGAGCTTTTGCTAGAAGACATACGGCAAGCTGTGGTCCTGCTGAGAAATCTACTACGTACAGATCATCTTTTCGATACCCTTCAAACACTAGAGACTTGTCAGATTCCATTAGTACAAGGCAACGATATTTTCCAAATATTACGATCATGTTCAAATCGCAAAGCATTGAGACAGACATTAAGTTGAAGCCAAGGGATTCAACAAGCATGACTTTATCCATGTGTTGATCCCTTGAGATTGCAACTCTACCTAGACCCAATACCTTACTTTTACCAGTGTCAGCAAATGTGATGTGGCTCTTGTCGGATGGACGTAAGGTTGAGTCCATAAGAAGACTTCTTTTGCCAGTCATGTGATTTGTACACCCACTGTCAATAATCCATTCTGAAGACGCTGGTGTCGTACCCTACAGTGCAGTTAGGGGGATAGGCTTCACGAAGAGCATTGTGAAGCAAAAACATTTGACGAACCAGTGGGTTATGAAAGCTTAGATCCAGATTAGGACTAATAGGGAGAGTAGCAAGCGATTCAGGAACGAAGTACATAGTAAGACCATTCGGGCATTTGATCTTGCGCCCTACAAGATGTTTAAGGTCCCAGCAATGGCGTCAGACGATTTTGGTTTTCTGCTGGAGACCTTTCCCTGCAAAAGAGAGTTAAGCTTTCTTAGCCACCCACATCTTCAAGGGTGGCTGAGAAGCAATAAGTCTAAGTGCAGCATCTGAGAATTTTGGCTTTGGAGCCCTAGCAAACAGTCTTGCAGGCGGACAATAGTACTCATAAGAATAAGCAGAATAGTTCTTGGTCTTATGAACATGGTGGTTTGATGAGCCGCTCTCATATTCATATGCCTGAGTATGGTTTCCCTACAAAACATTTGCGTTAGTGCGACTCAGGTGAGTCCTCTGTCTGTATGAAGCCTTTGGACCGTATGAAGCCTTTGGTCTGAGGTTTGTCTTCTTCACGTGAGGTGTCATGATGACATTCACAGGAAGATTCTCCAGACACCTTTTCAGAACCCAGATCTTCTTCATAGGTGGTCCATTCGTGCAGTTAGTACCAATGTACCTGGCAAACACTTCACCATTCTGATTCTTAAACAGTATATAGTTTGCATCAAAGGATTCATCAATGATAATGGGGTTAGCAACAAGTGAAGCCAGATAGATTGGATGGGTCTGCTGAAGGTTCCTTTGCAGCAACCCACATGGGGTTAGCACAAGTAGCATTATCACGCTCAATGCATTTAAGACATGGTGGTTCAAATCCTTCCTGAGCGGGACTGATCTGTTTGGCGCGAAGTGACTCGTTTTCCGTTTGAAGATCTTCATGAACCGCGCTCTCAATTTCTCAAGATCCTGCTTCCTTTCAAGATAATCATAGGAAAGCTTTTCATGAGTTGTTGAGAGAGTTTCATGATGACTTTCAAGTTCCTGATACTTAACGTGAAGATTTTTTATGTCTTCAATTAAGGATTCCGATCGAGTCATTTCAGCACCTAACAGATCATCGCTTCTGTCTAACAGTTTTTGAATATGTTCCATAGCTTTCTGTTGTTCAGTTGCAATTTTAGCAAGTGTTTTGTAGCTAGGTTTTGAACCACAATCAGAGTCATCGTCACTAGATGTTTGATAGTGAGTAGTGCGTGTGTTTACCTTGGCACCGCGTGCCATGAAGCAGTAGGTAGAAGCGGAGTAGTCCTTGTCATTTGCATCGGTGTCGGTGATGAAGTCATTGTCTTCAGTGTTGAAGATGGACTTGGCAACGTATGTTAGCCAGACTTGCGACGCCTGAATCGGACTCCTCCTCAGACTCCACCTCCGCCTCCTAGAAGCGGATCTCCTCCTCTGAATCCATTTCCTTGCCAACAAACGCACGTGCCTTGCCAGATGAGCTCTTCTTGTGTGATGAAGACTTTGAGGAAGACTTGGAAGAAGACTTTGAGTATTTCTTCTTCTTCTTGTCGTCAGAGTCATATTCCTTGCTCTTCTTCTTCTTTTTGTTCTCATTGTCCCACTGTGGACACTCAGAGATGAAGTGGCCAGGTTTCTTGCACTTGTGACATGTTTTCTTCTTGTAGTCATGAGCAGAAGCTTCATCATTCCTTGAGCTTGATCGGAAGACTTTCTGAAACCTTTCTTCTTGGTGAATTTTTGGAACTTCTTCACAAGCATAGCAAGTTCCCTTCCAATGTCTTCAGGATCATCAGAACTGCTGTCAGATTCTTCTTCAGATGAGGAGACAGCTTTTGCCTTCAAGGCACGAGTTCGCCCATAGTTTGACCGTAGATATCTCTTTTCTCAGAAAGCTGAAACTCATGTGTGTTGAGCCTCTCAAGTATGTCAGATGGATCGAGTGTGTGTTGAAACTCACGTGCAATGTAAGAAGAACTTTTCTTGCGGAGATCATCATTGATTGCCTTTAAGAACTCATGCTCTTGCTCAAGATTGAGCTTTTCAAAGCGTAGTTTCTCATGAGCTCTTAAAAGTTCTCGATGATCTTCGAAGATAGTGTCATGAGCTAACTTAAGAGTTTTTAGTTCTTTAGTTAGAGCCTCAATCTTCTCCTTATCATTGTCATTCGTTTTATCTTGATTAGCATGATTAATTGGTCTTTCATCATAGTATTCATCACTAGAGTTGTCACCAAGCAAATCATCACCTAACAAGTCATCTTCATCACTATTGAAATCAACATACTCGGGGTGTGTTACCTTAGGACCTTTGGCCATGAAGCATCTTCCAATTCCTTCATTTGGTGAGTCAAATATGTCGTAGGAGTTGGTTGACACAAGTGCTAGACCGGCAACACCTTCATCTTGAGTATCTTCGGAGTCGGAGTGATAACTTCTCTCGGAGTGGCTGTCGGAGTCGGAGCCGGATACCCATTCACCAACATGAGCTTGATGTCTTCGTCTTGTGTAGCTCCTTGATGATTTTTCCTTCCTTTCCGAATCCTTGCTTCTCCGTGAGTATCTTCGTTCATAACGATCATCTCTACTCCTTCTCTCTCTTGGTGGTGATTCCTTTGCTTCTTCTTTTGAGAATCTTCTCTTCTCTTGTAGGGAGCCGTACACTCATTGGAATAGTGTCCGGGTCTTCCACAATTGTAACGTTTCGCTCTCGACTAGAAGATCTTTTGTCATTGTAGGACCTTGACTTGGAGCTTCTATCTTTGCTTCTACTCTTGTAGAACTTGTTGAAGTTCTTCACCATTAATCTCAATTCTTCATTGAAGTCTTGTTTCTCACTTGATGATGTAGGAGCTTCACATGAGGCTTTATAGGCACCACTTGTAGTTGGGCATCATTTGGATCAATGTGCACACGGTATCATATTTTCCATCCAAGGCTCTTAGAATCTTCTTGATGATGAATCTATCGGTCATCTCTTCACTTCCTAAGCCGGCAATCTCATTTGTGATGAGAGCAAGCCTAGAGTACATTTCAGCGACACCTTCACCATCCTTCATTTTGAACTTGTCAAGTTGACTTTGAAGCACATCCAACTTGGATTCCTTGACGGAGTCGGTACCTTCGTGCATATCAATCAAAGTGTCCCAAATTTCCTTTGCATTCTCAAGACGGCTGATTTTGTTGAATTCTTCGGGGCACAATCCGTTGAAGAGAATATCACAAGCTTGAGCATTGTATTGCAACATCTTCAACTCATCCGCGGTAGCTTCACAGTTTGGTTCTCTCCCATCAAAGAAGTCACCTTGCAAACCAACACACACAATAGCCCAAACGGCGGGGTTATGTCCAAGAATATGCATTTTCATTTTATGCTTCCAACTAGCAAAATTAGTACCATCAAAGTAAGGACCTCTACGGTGATAATTTCCCTCGCTAGACGCCATACTCTCCTAGGTTGTGAAACCAAGGCTATGACCACCAAAAGCTATGGAGATCAAGCAAATGGAGACCAAAGCTCTGATACCACTTGTAGGATCGAAAGTATGTCTAGAGGGGGGGTGATTAGACTACTTGACCAAATAAAAACTTAACCTTTTCCCAATTTTAGTTCTTGGCAGATTTTAGCTATTTTAGGACAAGTCAAGCAATCATCACACAATTCAAGCAAGCATGCAAAGAGTATATTGGCAGCGGAAAGTAAAGCATGCAACTTGCAAGAATATAAAGGGAAGGGTTTGGAGAATTCAAACGCTATTGGAGACACGGATGTTTTTCCCGTGGTTCGGATAGGTGGTGCTATCCTACATCCACGTTGATGGAGACTTCAACCCACGAAGGGTAACGGTTGCGCGAGTCCACACAGGGCTCCACCCAAGGGCAACGGTTGCGCGAGTCCACGAAGGGCTCCACCCACGAAGGGTCCACGAAGAAGCAACCACCCACAAAGGGTCCACGAAGAAGCAACCTTGTCTATCCCACCATGGCCATCGCCCACGAAGGACTTGCCTCACTAGAGGTAGATCTTCACGAAGTAGGCGATCTCCTTGCCCTTACAAACTCCTTGGTTCAACTCCACAATCTTGTCGGAGGCTCCCAAGTGACACCTAGCCAATCTAGGAGACACCACTCTCCAAGAAGTAACAAATGGTGTGTAGGTAATGAACTCCTTGCTCTTGTGCTTCAAATGATAGTCTCCCCAACACTCAACTCTCTCTCATAGGATTTGGATTTGGTGGAAAGAAGATTTGAGTGGAAAGCAACTTGGGAAGGCTAGAGATCAAGATTCATATGGTAGGAATGGAATGTCTTGGTCTCAACACATGAGTAGGTGGTTCTCTCTCAGAACAAATGAGTTGGAATGATGTGTGTGTTCTGATGGCTCTCTCACGAATGAGAAAGAGGTGGAGGGGTATATATAGCCTCCACACAAAATCCAACCGTTACACAGTTTTCCAATCTCGGTGGGACCGAATCAATAAACTCGGTCTGACCGAAAATAGTAAACCTAGTGACCGTTAGGAATTTCGGTGGGACTGACATGCAACTCGGTAGGACCGATTCGGTTAGGGTTTGGGCATAACGTAATCTCGGTGAGACCGATTACACAAACTCGGTGAGACCGAATTTGGTAATTAGCTAACCAGAGAGTTGGTCAGGCAAACTCGGTGGGACCGATTTGCTCTTTCGGTGAGACCGAGTGGAACTCGGTGAGACCGAAAAGTTACAAAGGGGAAACACTGAGTTTACATTGCAATCTTGGTGGGACCGATTCGCTCTTTCGGTGGGACCGAAAAGTTACGAAAGGGAAACAGAGAGTTTGCAACCCCATCTCGGTGAGACCGAGATCCTTATCGGTAGAACCGAATTGCTAGGGTTTGGCAGTGGCTAATGACAAGTGAAACTCGGTGGCGCCGGATAGGAGATCGGTAGGACCGAGTTTGGCTTAGGTATCTCTCTCGTGGATATGGGAAAGTAGTTGAGGGTTTTGGAGCATATCACTAAGCACATGAAGCAAGAGGCTCATTAAGCAACACCTCATCCCTCCTAATAGTATTGGCTTTTCCTAAAGACTCAATGTGATCTTGGATCACTAAAATATAAAATGAAGAGTCTTGAGCTTTTGAGCTTGAGCCAATCCTTTGTCCTTAGCATTTTAAGGGTTCCACTTTCACATCCATGCCATGCCAATCATTGAGCTTTCCTGAAATAATCATCTTGGAATAGCATTAGCTCAATGAGCTATATGTTGTTATGAATTACCAAAACCACCTAGGGATAGTTGCACTTTCAGTACTCGTCGTGATCCAAATCACCGATGATCCTAGTGCCGAACGGACGGCACCTCCGTGTTCCTCACACGTACAGCCCGGTGACTCTCCTACGCCTTGATCCAGCAAGGGGAGAAGGAGAGGTTGGGGAAGACTCCATCCAGCAGCAGCACGACGGCGTGGTGGTGGTGGAGGAGCGCGGGACTCCAGCAGGGCTTCGCCAAGCACTACGAGAGACGAGGAGGGAGAGAGGTAGGGCTGCGCCAATAGGGAGAAATCTCGTGTGTCTTGCAGCCCCTACCTCAAGTATATATAGGGGGAAGGGGAGGGGCTGCGCCCCCACCTAGGGTTCCCTCCCTAGGGGTGGCGGCAGCCCCCAGATCCCATCTGGGTGGCGGCCACAAGGGGGAGAGGGGGAGGCGCACCTGGGGTGGGCCTTAGGGCCCATCTGCCCTAGGGTTTGCCCCCCTCCCCTCTTGGAGGCGCCTTGGGCCTTGGTGGGAGGCGCCCCAGCACACCTAGGGGCTGGTCCCTTCCCACTATTGGCCCATGTAGGCCTCCGGGGCTGGTGGCTGAAGGAAATATGCCCTAGAGGCAATAATAAAGTTATTATTTATTTTCTTATATCATGATAAATGCTTATTATTCATGCTAGAATTGTATTAACCGGAAACATAATACATGTGTGAATACATAGACAAACTTAGTGTCACTAGTATGCCTCTACTTGACTAGCTCGTTAATCAAAGATGGTTATGTTTCCTGACCATGAACAAAGTGTTGTTATTTGATTAACGAGGTCACATCATTAGTTGAATGATCTGATTGACATGACCCATTCCATTAGCTTAGCACCCGATCGTTTAGTATGTTGCTATTGCTTTCTTCATGACTTATACATGTTCCTATAACTATGAGATTATGCAACTCCCGTTTACCGGAGGAACACTTTGGGTACTACCAAACGTCACAACGTAACTGGGTGATTATAAAGGAGTACTACAGGTGTCTCCAAAGGTACATGCTGGGTTGGCGTATTTCGAGATTAGGTTTTGTCACTCCGATTGTCGGAGAGGTATCTCTGGGCCCTCTCGGTAATGCACATCACATAAGCCTTGCAAGCATGACAACTAATATGTTAGTTGCGGGATGATGTATTACAGAACGAGTAAAGAGACTTGCCGGTAACGAGATTGAACTAGGTATTGGATACCGACGATCGAATCTCGGGCAAGTAACATACCGATGACAAAGGGAACAACGTATGTTGTTATGCGGTCTGACCGATAAAGATCTTCGTAGAATATGTAGGAGCCAATATGGGCATCCAGGTCCCGCTATTGGTTATTGACCGGAGACGTGTCTCGGTCATGTCTACATTGTTCTCGAACCCGTAGGGTCCGCACGCTTAAGGTTACGATGACAGTTATATTATGAGTTTATGCATTTTGATTACCGAAGGTTGTTCGGAGTCCCGGATGTGATCACGGACATGACGAGGAGTCTCGAAATGGTCGAGACGTAAAGATTGATATATTGGAAGCCTATGTTTGGACATCGGAAGTGTTCCGGGTGAAATCGGGATTTTACCGGAGTACCGGGAGGTTACCGGAACCCCCCGGGAGCCATATGGGCCTTCATGGGCCTTAGTGGAAAGGTGAAAGGGCTGCCCACAAGGGCTGCGCGCCTCCCCCCTTCCCCTAGTCCTATTAGGACTAGGAGAGGTGGCCGGCCACCCTTCTCCCTCTTTCCCCTGGGGAATCCTAGTTGGAATAGGATTGGAGGGGAGTCCTACTCCCGGAAGGAGTAGGACTCCTCCTGCGCCCTCTCCTTGGCCGGCGCCCCCTCCCCCCTTGGCTCCTTTATATACTGAGGTAGAGCAGCCCCAAAGACACACAAGTTGATCCACGTGATCTATTCCTTAGCCGTGTGCGGTGCCCCCTGCCACCATATACCTCGATAATACTGTAGCGGAGTTTAGGCGAAGCCCTGCTGCTGTAGTACATCAAGATCGTCACCACGCCGTCGTGCTGACGGAACTCTTCCCCGACACTTTGCTGGATCGGAGTCCGGGGATCGTCATCGAGCTGAACGTGTGCTCGAACTCGGAGGTGCCGTAGTTTCGGTGCTTGATCGGTTGGATCGTGAAGACGTACGACTACTTCCTCTACGTCGTGTCATCGCTTCCGCAGTCGGTCTGCGTTGGGTACGTAGACAACACTCTCCCCCTCGTTGCTATGCATCACATGATCTTGCGTGTGCGTAGGAAATTTTTTGAAATTACTATCCCCAACAGTGGCATCCGAGCCTAGGTTATTTATGTTGATGTTATAAGCACGAGTAGATCACAAGTGAGTTGTGGATGATACAAGTCATACTGCCTACCAGCATGTCATACTTTGGTTCGGCGGTATTGTTGGACGAGACGACCCGGACCAACATTACGCGTACGCTTACGCGAGACCGGTTCTCCCGACGTGCTTTGCACATAGGTGGCTTGCGGGCGACTGTCTCTCCAACTTTAGTTGAACCAAGTATGGCTACGCCCGGTCCTTGCGAAGGTTAAAACGGAGTCTATTTGACAAACTATCGTTGTGGTTTTGATGCGTAGGTGAGATTGGTTCTTACTTAAGCCCGTAGCAGCCACGTAAAACTTGCAACAACAAAGTAGAGGACGTCTAACTTGTTTTTGCAGGGCATGTTGTGATGTGATATGGTCAAGCGCAATGATGCTGAATTTTATTGTATGAGATGATCATGTTTTGTAACCGAGTTATCGGCAACTGGCAGGAGCCATATGGTTGTCGCTTTATTGTATGCAATGCAATCGCGATGTAATGCTTTACTTTATCACTAAGCGGTAGCGATAGTCGTGGAAGCATAAGATTGGCGAGACGACAACGATGCTACGATGGAGATCAAGGTGTCCGCGCCGGTGACGATGGTGATCATGACGGTGCTTCGGAGATGGAGATCACAAGCACAAGATGATGATGGCCATATCATATCACTTATATTGATTGCATGTGATGTTTATCTTTTATGCATCTTATCTTGCTTTGATTGACGGTAGCATTATAAGATGATCTCTCACTAAATTATCAAGAAGTGTTCTCCCTGAGTATGCACCGTTGCCAAAGTTCGTCGTGCCCAGACACCACGTGATGATCGGGTGTGATAAGCTCTACGTCCATCTACAACGGGTGCAAGCCAGTTTTTGCACACGCAGAATACTCAGGTTAAACTTGACGAGCCTAGCATATGCAGATATGGCCTCGGAACACGGAGACCGAAAGGTCGAGCGTGAATCATATAGTAGATATGATCAACATAACGATGTTCACCATTGAAAACTACTCCATCTCACGTGATGATCGGTCATGGTTTAGTTGATTTGGATCACGTGATCACTTAGAGGATTAGAGGGATGTCTATCTAAGTGGGAGTTCTTAAGTAATATGATTAATTGAACTTAAATTTATCATGAACTTAGTACCTGATAGTATTCTTGCTTGTTTATGTTGATTGTAGATAGATGGCTCGTGCTGTTGTTCCGTTGAATTTTAATGCGTTCCTTGAGAAAGCAAAGTTGAAAGATGATGGTAGCAATTACACGGACTGGGTCCGTAACTTGAGGATTATCCTCATTGCTGCACAGAAGAATTACGTCCTGGAAGCACCGCTGGGTGCCAGGCCTGCTGCTGGAGCAACGCCAGATGTTATGAACGTCTGGCAGAGCAAAGCTGATGACTACTCGATAGTTCAGTGTGCCATGCTTTACGGCTTAGAATCGGGACTTCAACGACGTTTTGAACGTCATGGAGCATATGAGATGTTCCAGGAGTTGAAGTTAATATTTCAAGCAAATGCCGAATTGAGAGATATGAAGTCTCCAATAAGTTCTATAGCTGCAAGATGGAGGAGAACAGTTCTGTCAGTGAGCATATACTCAAAATGTCTGGGTATAATAATCACTTGATTCAATTGGGAGTTAATCTTCCGGATGATTGCGTCATTGACAGAATTCTCCAATCACTGCCACCAAGCTACAAGAGCTTCGTGATGAACTATAATATGCAAGGGATGAACAAGACTATTCCCGAGCTCTTCGCGATGCTGAAAGCTGCGGAGGTAGAAATCAAGAAGGAGCATCAAGTGTTGATGGTTAACAAGACCACTAGTTTCAAGAAAAAGGGCAAAGGGAAGAAGAAGGGGAACTTCAAAAGAACGGCAAGCAAGTTGCTGCTCAAGAGAAGAAACCCAAGTCTGGACCTAAGCCTGAAACTGAGTGCTTCTACTGCAAGCAGACTGGTCACTGGAAGCGGAACTGCCCCAAGTATTTGGCGGATAAGAAGGATGGCAAGGTGAACAAAGGTATATGTGATATACATGTTATTGATGTGTACCTTACTAGAGCTCGCAGTAGCACCTGGGTATTTGATACTGGTTCTGTTGCTAATATTTGCAACTCGAAACAGGGACTACGGAATAAGCGGGCACTGGCAAAGGACGAGGTGACGATGCGCGTGGGAAACGGTTCCAAAGTCGATGTGATCGCGGTCGGCACGCTACCTCTACATCTACCTTCGGGATTAATATTAGACCTAAATAATTGTTATTTGGTGCCAGCGTTGAGCATGAACATTATATCTGGATCTTGTTTAATGCGAGACGGTTATTCATTTAAATCAGAGAATAATGGTTGTTCTATTTATATGAGTAATATCTTTTATGGTCATGCACCCTTGAAGAGTGGTCTATTCTTATTGAATCTCGATAAGTAGTAATACACATATCATAATGTTAAGACCAAAAAGATGCAGAGTTGATAAATGAGTGCAACTATTGTGGCACCCGTTTAGGTCATATCGGTGTAAAGCGCATGAAAAAACTCCATACTGATGACCTTTTGAACCACTTGATTATGAATCACTTGGTACTTGCGAAACCGTGCCTCAGGGCAAGATGACTAAAACACGTTCTCCGGTAAACTATGGAAGAGCAACAGATGTTGGATCATACATAGATGTATGTGGTCCGATGAATATTGAGGCTCGTGGCGGATAATCGTTATTTTCTCAACCTCACAGATGATTTAAGCAGATATGGGTAATATCTACTTAATGAAGCATAAGTCTGAAACATTTGAAAAGTTCAAAGAATTTCAGAGTGAAGTTGAAAATCGTCGTAACAAGAAAATAAAGTTTCTACGATCTGATCGTGGAGGACAATATTTGAGTTATGAGTTTGGTCTACATTTGAAACAATGCGGAAGAGTTTCTCAACTCACGCCACCCGGAACACCACGGCGTAATGGCGTGTCCGAAAGTCGTAATCGTACTTTACTAGATATGGTGCGATCTATGATGTCTCTTACAGATTTACCGCTATCGCTTTGGGGTTATGCTTTAGAGACGGCCGCATTCACGTTAAATAGGGCACCATCGAAATCCGTTGAGACGACGCCTTATGAACTGTGGTTTGGCAAGAAACCAAAGTTGTCGTTTCTAAAAGTTTGGGGCTGCGATGCTTATGTGAAAAAGCTTCAACCTGATAAGCTCGAACCCAAATCGGAGAAATGTGTCTTCATAGGATACCCAAAGGAGACTGTTGGGTACACCTTCTATCATAGATCCAAAGGCAAGACTTTTGTGGCTAAATTTGGAGTTTTTCTAGAGAGGGAGTTTCTCTCGAAAGAAGTGAGTGGGAGGAAAGTAGAACTTGATGAGGTAACTGTACCTACTCCCTTATTGGAAAGTAGTTCATCACAGAAAACTGTTTCTGCGACACCTACACCAATAAGTGAGGAAGTTAATGATAATGATCATGAAACTTCAGAACAAGATACTACTGAACCTCGTAGATCAACCAGAGTAAGATCCGCACCAGAGTGGTACGGTAACCTGTTCTGGAAGTCATGCTACTAGATCATGATGAACCTACGAACTATGAAGAAGCGATGGTGAGCCCAGATTCCGCAAAGTGGCTTGAAGCCATGAAATCTGAGATGGGATCCATGTATGAGAACAAAGTATGGACTTTGGTTGACTTGCCCGATGATCGGCAAGCAATTGAAAATAAATGGATCTTTAAGAAGAAGACTGACGCTGATGGTAATGTTACTGTCTACAAAGCTCGACTTGTTCGCAAAAGGTTTTCGCAAGTTCAGGGATTGACTACGATGAGACCTTCTCACCCGTAGCGATGCTTTAAGTCTGTCCGAATCATGTTAGCAATTGCCGCATTTATGATTATGAAATTTGGCAGATGGATGTCAAAACTGCATTCCTGAATGGATTTCTGAAGAAGAGTTGTATATGATGCAACCAGAAGGTTTTTGTCGATCCAAAGGGAGCCTAACAAAGTGTGCAAGCTCCAGCGACCATTTATGGACTGGTGCAAGCCTCTCGGAGTTGGAATAAACGCTTTGATAGTGTGATCAAAGCATTTGGTTTTATACAGACTTTTGGAGAAGCCTGTATTTATAAGAAAGTGAGTGGGAGCTCTGTAGCATTTCTGATATTATATGTGGATGACATATTACTAATTGGAAATGATATAGAATTTCTGGATAGCATAAAGGGATACTTGAATAAGAGTTTTTCAATGAAAGACCTCGGTGAAGCTGCTTACATATTGGGCATTAAGATCTATAGAGATAGATCAAGACACTTAATTGGAGTTTCACAAAGCACATACCTTGATAAAGTTTTGAAAAAGTTCAAAATGGATCAAGCAAAGAAAGGGTTCTTGCCTGTGTTACAAGGTGTAAAGTTGAGTAAGACTCAATGCCCGACCACTTCAGAAGATAGATAGAAAATGAAAAGTGTTCCCTATGCTTCAGCCATAGGCTCTATCATCTATGCAATGCTGTGTACCAGACCTGATGTGTGCCTTGCTATTAGTTTAGCAGGGAGGTACCAAAGTAATCCAGAAGTGGATCACTGGATAGTGGTCAAGAACATCCTGAAATACCTGAAAAGGAATAAGGATATGTTTCTCGTTCATGGAGGTGACAAAGAGCTCGTCGTAAATGGTTACGTTGATGCAAGCTTTGACACTGATCCAGACGATTCTAAATCGCAAACCAGATACGTGTTTATATTGAACGGTGGAGCTGTAAGTTGGAGCAGTTCTAAAAGTGTTGTGGCGGGATCTACGTGTGAAGCGGAGTACATAGCTGCTTCGGAAGCAGCAAATGAAGGAGTCTGGATGAAGGAGTTCATATCCGATCTAGGTGTCATACCTAGTGCATCGGGTCCAATGAAAATCTTTTGTGACATTACTGGTGCAATTGCCTTGGCAAAGGAATCCAGATTTCACAAGAGAACCAACCACATCAAGAGACGCTTCAATTCCATCCGGGATCAAGTCCAGGTGGGAGACATAGAGATATGCAAAATACATATGGATCTGAATGTTACAGACCCGCTGACTAAGCCTCTTCCACGAGCAAAACATGATCAACACCAAGACTCCATGGGTGTTAGAATCATTACTGTGTAATCTGGATTATTGACTCTAGTGCAAGTGGGAGACTGAAGGAAATTATGCCCTAGAGGCAATAATAAAGTTATTATTTATTTCCTTATATCATGATAAATGTTTATTATTCATGCTAGAATTGTATTAACCGGAAACATAATACATGTGTGAATACATAGACAAACACAAGTGTCACTAGTATGCCTCTACTTGACTAGCTCGTTAATCAAAGATGGTTATGTTTCCTAACCATGAACAATGAGTTGTATTTGATTAACGGGTCACATCATTAGTTGAATGATCTGATTGACATGACCCATTCCATTAGCTTAGCACCCGATCGTTTAGTATGTTGCTATTGCTTTCTTCATGACTTATACATGTTCCTATGACTATGAGATTATGCAACTCCCGTTTGCCGGAGGAACACTTTGTGGTGCTACCAAACGTCACAACGTAACTGGGTGATTATAAAGGAGCTCTACAGGTGTCTCCAAAGGTACATGTTGGGTTGGCGTATTTCGAGATTAGGATTTGTCACTCCGATTGTCGGAGAGGTATCTCTGGGCCCTCTCGGTAATGCACATCACATAAGCCTTGCAAGCATTGCAACTAATGAGTTAGTTGCGAGATGATGTATTACGGAACGAGTAAAGAGACTTGCCGGTAACGAGATTGAACTAGGTATTGGATACCGACGATCGAATCTCGGGCAAGTAACATACCGATGACAAAGGGAACAACGTATGTTGTTATGCGGTCTGACCGATAAAGATCTTCGTAGAATATGTAGGAGCCAATATGGGCATCCAGGTCCCGCTATTGGTTATTGACCGGAGACGTGTCTCGGTCATGTCTACATTGTTCTCGAACCCGTAGGGTCCGCACGCTTAAGGTTACGATGACAGTTATAATTATGAGTTTATGCATTTTGATGTACCGAAGGTTGTTCGGAGTCCCGGATGTGATCACGGACATGACGAGGAGTCTCGAAATGGTCGAGACGTAAAGATTGATATATTGGAAGCCTATGTTTGGACATCGGAAGTGTTCCGGGTGAAATCGGGATTTTACCGAGTACCGGGAGGTTACCGGAACCCCCCGGGAGCCATATGGGCCTCATGGGCCTTAGTGGAAAGGTGAAAGGGCTGCCACAAGGGCTGCGCGCCCTCCCCCCTTCCCCTAGTCCTATTAGGACTAGGAGAGGTGGCCGGCCACCCCTCTCCCTCTTTCCCACTTGGGGAATCCTAGTTGGAATAGGATTGGAGGGGAGTCCTACTCCCGGAAGGAGTAGGACTCCTCCCTGCGCGCGCCTCTCTCTCTTGGCCGGCGCCCCCTCCCCCCTTGGCTCCTTTATATACTGAGGTAGAGACACCCCAAAGACACACAAGTTGATCCACGTGATCTATTCCTTAGCCGTGTGCGGTGCCCCCTGCCACCATACCTCGATAATACTGTAGCGGAGTTTAGGCGAAGCCCTGCTGCTGTAGTACATCAAGATCGTCACCACGCCGTCGTGCTGACGGAACTCTTCCCCGACACTTTGCTGGATCGGAGTCCGGGGATCGTCATCGAGCTGAACGTGTGCTCGAACTCGGAGGTGCCGTAGTTTCGGTGCTTGATCGGTTGGATCGTGAAGACGTACGACTACTTCCTCTACGTCGTGTCATCGCTTCCGCAGTCGGTCTGCGTTGGGTACGTAGACAACACTCTCCCCTCGTTGCTATGCATCACATGATCTTGCGTGTGCGTAGGATATTTTTGAAATTACTACGAAACCCAACATGGACACTGGTGGACCCCTGTACCCCTCCGGTGGTCCCGGTACACTACCGGTGATGCCCGGAACACTTCCAGGTGGCCAAAACCATACTTCCTATATATCAATCTTTACCTCCGGACCATTCCGGAACTCCTCGTGACGTCCGGGATCTCATCCGGGACTCCGAACAACATTCGGTAACCGCGTACATACTTTCCCTATAACCCTAGCGTCATCGAACCTTAAGTGTGTAGACCCTACGGGTTCGGGAGTCATGCAGACATGCCGAGACAACTCTCCGGTCAATAACCAACAGCGGGATCTGGATACCCATGTTGGCTCCCACATGCTCCACGATGATCTCATCGGATGAACCACGATGTCAAGGACTTAATCAATCCCATATACAATTCCCTTTGTCTAGCGGTACGATACTTGCCCGAGATTCGATCGTCGGTATCCCGATACCTTGTTCAATCTCGTTACCGGCAAGTCTCTTTACTCGTTCCGTAACACATCATCCCGTGATCAACTCCTTGATCACATTGTGCACATTATGATGATGTCCTACCAAGTGGGCCCAAAGATACCTCTCCGTTTACACGGAGTGACAAATCCCAGTCTCGATTCGTGCCAACCCAACAGACACTTTCGGAGATACCTGTAGTGTACCTTTATAGCCACCCAGTTACGTTGTGACGTTTGGCACACCCAAAGCACTCCTACGGTATCCAGGAGTTGCACAATCTCATGGTCTAAGGAAATGATACTTGACATTAGAAAAGCTTTAGCATACGAACTACATGATCTTGTGCTAGGCTTAGGATTGGGTCTTGTCCATCACATCATTCTCCTAATGATGTGATCCCGTTATCAACGACATCCAATGTCCATGGTCAGGAAACCGTAACCATCTATTGATCAACGAGCTAGTCAACTAGAGGCTTACTAGGGACATGGTGTTGTCTATGTATCCACACATGTATCTGAGTTTCCTATCAATACAATTCTAGCATGGATAATAAACGATTATCATGAACAAGGAAATATAATAATAACAATTTATTATTGCCTCTAGGGCATATTTCCAACAGTCTCCCACTTGCACTAGAGTCAATAATCCAGTTCACATCGATATGTGATTAACACTCAAGGTCACATCCCCATGTGACTAACACCCATAGAGTTCTGGGTTTGATCATTGTTTATGGCTTGTGAGAGAGGTTTCAGTCAACGGGTCTGCAGCATTCAGATCCGTATGTACTTTGCAAATTTCTATGTCATCTTGTAGATGCAACTACTACGCTATATTTGGAGCCATTTCAAATAACTGTTCTACTTGGAGCTATTCTAAATTGTTGCTCCATTATACGTATCCGGTATCTCTACTCAGAGCTATCCGGATAGGTGTTAAGCTTGCATCGACATAACTCTTTACATCGAACTCTTTATCACCTCCATAACCAAGAAATATATCCTTATTCCTCTAAGAATAATTTAGACCGCTATCTGGTGATCTACTCCTAGATTACCTTTGTACCCTCTTGCCAGATATGTGGTAAGGCACACATCAGATGTGGTACTCAGCATGGCATACCGTATGGAGCCTATGACAAAAGCATAGGGAACGACCTTCGTCCTTCCTCTTTCTTCTGCCATGGTTGAGCTTTAAGTCTTAACTTCATACCTTAAAACTCAGGCAAGAACTCCTTCTTTGACTGATCCATCTTGAACACCTTCAAGATCATGTCAAGGTATGTGCTCATTTGAAAGTACCATTAAGCGTTTTGATCTATCCTTATAGATCTTGATGCTCAATGTTCAAGTAGCTTAATCCAGGCTTTCCATTGAAAAACACTTTCCAAATAACCCTATATGCTTTCCAGAAATTCTACGTCATTTCTGATCAACAATATGTCAACAACATATACTCATCAGAAATTCTATAGTGCTCCCACTCACTTCTTTGGAAATACAAGTTTCTCATAAACTTTGTATACACCCAAAATCTTTGATCATCTCATCAAAGCATACATTCCAACTCCGAGATGCTTACTCCAGTCCTTAGAAGGATTGCTGGAGCTTTGCATACTTATTAGCATCTTTCAGGATTGACAAAACCTTCCGGTTGTATCACATACAACCTTTCCTCAAGAAAATCGTCGAGGAAACAATGTTTTGACATCCTATCTGCAAGATTTCATAAATAATGCAGTAATCGCTAATATAATTCCAACAGACTCTTAGCATCGCTACGAGTGAGAAAGTCTCATCGTAGTCAACTCCTTGAACTTGTCGGAAAACATCTTAACGACAAGTCGAGCTTTCTTAATGGTGATACTTACCATCATTGTCCGTCTTCCTTTTAAAATCCATATGTACCTAACAGCCTTACGACCATCAAGTAGTTCTTCCAAAGTCTACACTTTGTTTTCATATATGGATCCTCTCTCGGATTATATGGCCTCGAGCCATTTTGGAATCCAGGCCCACCATCGCTTCTCCATAGCTCGTAGGTTCATTGTTGTCTAGCAACATGACTTCCAAGACAGGATTACGTACCACTCTGAAGTAGTACGCATCCTTGTCATCCCACGAGGTTTGGTAGTGACTTGATCTGAAGTTTCATGATCACTATCATAAGCTTCCACTTCAATTGGTGTAGGTGCCACAGGAACAACTCCCTGTGCCCTGCCACACACTAGTTGAAGAGACGGTTCAATAACCTCATCAAGTCTCCACCATCCTCCCACTCAATTCTTTCGAGAGAAACTTTTCCTCGAGAAAGGACCCGATTCTAGAAACAATCCCTTATTGCTTTCGGATCTGAGACAGGAGGTACACCCAACTGTTTTGGGTGTCCTATGAAGATGCATTTATCCGCTTTGGGTTCGAGCTTGTCAGCCTGAAACTTTTCACATAAGCGTCGCAGCCCCAAACCTTTTAACAAATGACAGCTTAGGTTTCTCTAAACCATAGTTCATACGGTGTCATCTCATCGGAATTACGTGGTGCCCTATTTAAAGTGAATGTGGTTGTCTCTAATGCCTAACCCATAAACTATCGTGGTAATTCGATAAGAGACATCATGGTATGCATCATATCCAATAGGGTGCAGTTATGATGTTCGGACACACCATCATACTATGGTGTTTCAGGCTGTATTAGTTGTGAAACAATTTCCACAATGTCTTAATTCTGTGCCAAACTCGTAATTCAGATATTCATCTCTATGATCATATCATAGATATTTTATCCTCTTGTCACGACGATCTCTCACCTTCACCCTGAAATTACTTGAACCTTTCAATAATTCAGACTCGTGATTCATCAAGTAAATATACTCAACATCTACTCAAATCATCTGTGAAGTAAGAACATAACGATATCCACTACACGCCTCAGCACTCATTGGACTGCACACATCAAAATGTATTACTTCCAACAAGTTGCTTTCTAGTTCCATTTTACTGAAAACGAGGCTTTCAGTCATCTTGCCCATGTGGTATGATTTGCATGTCTCAAGTGATTCAAAATCAAGTGAGTCCAAACGGTCCATTTGCATGGAGTTTCTTCATGCATATACACCAATAGACATGGTTCGCATGTCTCAAACTTTTCAAAAACGAGTGAGCCCAAAGATCCATCAACATGGAGCTTCTTCATGCGTTTTATACCGATATGACTTATGGCAGTGCCACAAGTAGGTGGTACTATCATTACTATCTATTTGGCATGAACATGTGTATCACTACGATCGAGATTCAATAAACCATTCATTTTAGGTGCAAGACCATTGAAGGTATTATTCAAATAAACAGAGTAACCATTATTCTCCTTAAATGAATAACCGTATTGCGATAGACATAATCCAATCATGTCTATGCTCAACGCAAACACCAATCTCGATGGTAGAGGGAGCGTGCGATGCTTGATCACATCAAGCTTGGAAAAACTTCCAACACATATCGCCAGCTCACCTTTAGCTAGTCTCCGTTTACTCCGCAACCTTTTATTTCGAGTTTACTAACACTTAGCAACCGAACCGGTATCTAATACCATGGTGCTACTAGGAGTACTAGTAAAGTACACATTAACACAATGTATATCCAATATACTTCTATCGACCTTGCGAGCCTTCTCATCTACCAAGTATCTAGGGTAATTCTGCTCCAGTGGCTATTCCCCTTATTACAGAAGCACTTAGTCTCGGGCTTGGGTTCAGCCTTGGGTTTCTTCACTAGAGCAGCAGCTGATTTGCCGTTTCATGAAGTATCCCTTCTTGCCCTTGCCCTTCTTGAAACTAGTGGTTTCACCAACCATCAACAATTGATGCTCCTTCTTGATTTCTACTTTTGTGGTGTCAAACATCGCTAATATCTCAAGGATCATCATATATGTCCCCGATATATTATAGTTCATCACGAAGCTCTAGTAGCTTGGTGGTAATGACTTCGGAGAAACATCACTTTCTCATCTGGAAGATCAACTCCCACTCGATTCAAATGATTGTTGTATTCAGGCAATCTGAGCACAAGCTCAACAATTGAGCTTTTCTCCCTTAGTTTGCAGGCTAAGAAAATCGTCGGAGGTCTTATACCTCTTGACGTGGGCACGAGCCTGAAATCCCAATTTCAGCCCTCGAAACATCTCATATATGTTTCGCGACGTTTCAAAACGTCTTTGGTGCCTCAACTCTAAACCGTTTAACAGAACTATCACGTAGTTATCAAAATGTGTATGTCAGATGTTCGCAACATCCATAGACGACGTTCGAGGTTCAGCACACTGAGCGGTGCATTAAGGACATAAGCCTTCTATGAAGCAATGAGGACAATCCTCAGTTTACGGACCTAGTCCGCATAATTGCTACTATCAACTTTCAACTAAATTTTCTCTAGGAACATATCTAAACAGTAGAACTGAAGCGCGAGCCACGACATAATTTGCGAAGACCTTTTGACTATGTTCAGGATAATTAAGTTCATCTTATGAACTCCCACTCAGATAGACATCCCTCTAGTCATCTAAGTGATTACATGATCCAAGTCAACTAGGCTGTGTCCGATCATCACGTGAGACGGACTAGTCATCATCGGTGAACATCTTCATGTTGATCGTATCTACCATATGACTCATGCTCGACCTTTCGGTCTCTTGTGTTTCGAGGCCATGTCTGTACATGCTAGGCTCGTCAAGTCAACCTAAGTGTTTCGCGTGTGTAAACTGTCTTACACCCAGTTGTATGTGAACGTTAGAATCTATCACACCCGATCATCACGTGGTGCTTCGAAACAACGAACTGTCGCAACGGTGCACAGTTAGGGGGAACACTTTCTTGAAATTATTATGAGGGATCATCTTATTTACTACCGTCGTTCTAAGTAAACAAGATGCAAAAACATGATAAACATCACATGCAATCAAATAATAGTGACATGATATGGCCAATATCATATAGCTCCTTTGATCTCCATCTTGGGGCTCCATGATCATCTTGTCACCGGCATGACACCATGATCTCCATCATCATGATCTCCATCATCGTGTCTCCATGAAGTTGCTCGCCAACTATTACTTCTACTACTATGGCTAACACGTTTAGCAATAAAGTAAAGTAATTTACATGGCGTTTCTCAATGACACGCAGGTCATACAAAAAATAAAGACAACTCCTATGGCTCCTGCCGGTTGTCATACTCATCGACATGCAAGTCGTGATTCCTATTACAAGAACATGATCTCATACATCACATATATATCATTCATCACATCCTTTGGCCATATCACATCAAAACACTTGCTGCAAAAACAAGTTAGACGTCCTCTAATTGTTGTTGCAAGTTTTTACGTGGCTGCTATAGGTTTCTAGCAAGAACGTTTTCTTACCTACGCCAAAACCACAACGTGAATTGTCCAATTTCTATTTACCCTTCATAAGGACCCTGTTCATCGAATCCGATCCGACTAAAGTGGGAGAGACAGACACCCGCCAGCCACCTTATGCAACTAGTGCATGTCAGTCGGTGGAACCGGTCTCACGTAAGCGTACGTGTAAGGTTGGTCCGGGCCGCTTCATCCACGATGCCGCCGAATCAAGATAAGACTAGTAACGGCAAGCAAATTGACAATATCGACGCCCACAACTACTTTGTGTTCTACTCGTGCATAGTAACTACGCATAGACCTAGCTCATGATACCACTGTTGGGGAACGTAGCAGAAATTCAAAATTTTCTATGCATCACCAAGATCAATCTATGGAGTAATCTAGCAACGAGGGGAAGGAGAGTGCATCTACATACCCTTGTAGATCGCTAAGCGGAAGCGTTCAAGTGAACGGGGTTGATGGAGTCGTACTCGTCGTGATCCAAATCACCGATGATCCTAGTGCCGAACGGACGGCACCTCCGTGTTCAACACACGTACAGCCCGGTGACGTCTCCTACGCCTTGATCCAGCAAGGGGAGAAGGAGAGGTTGGGGAAGACTCCATCCAGCAGCAGCACGACGGCGTGGTGGTGGTGGAGGAGCGCGGACTCCAGCAGGGCTTCGCCAAGCACTACGAGAGACGAGGAGGAAGAGAGGTAGGGCTGCGCCAAGAGGGAGAGGATCTCGTGTGTCTTGCAGCCTCCAATACCTCAAGTATATATAGGGGAAGGGGAGGGGCTGCGCCCCCACCTAGGGTTCCCTCCCTAGGGGTGGCGGCCACAAGGGGGAGAGGGGAGGCGCACCTGGGGTGGGCCTTAGGGCCCATCTGCCCTAGGGTTTGCCCCCTTCCCCTCTTGGAGGCGCCTTGGGCCTTGGTGGGAGGCGCCCCAGCCCACCTAGGGGCTGGTCCCTTCCCACTATTGGCCCATGTAGGCCTCCGGGGCTGGTGGCCCCACCTGGTGGACCCCCGGACCCCTCCGGTGGTCCCGGTACACTACCGGTGATGCCCGGAACACTTCTGGTGGCCAAAACCATACTTCCTATATATCAATCTTTACCTCTGGACCATTCCGGAACTCCTCGTGACGTCCGGGATCTCATCCGGGACTCCGAACAACATTCGGTAACCGCGTACATACTTTCCCTATAACCCTAGCGTCATCGAACCTTAAGTGTGTAGACCCTACGGGTTCGGGAAACATGTAGACATGACCGAGACACCTCTCCGGTCAATAACCAACAGCGGGATCTGGATACCCATGTTGGCTCCCACATGCTCCACGATGATCTCATCGGATGAACCACGATGTCAAGGACTTAATCAATCCCGTATACAATTCCCTTTATCTAGCGGTATGATACTTGCCCGAGATTCGATCGTCGGTATCCCGATACCTTGTTCAATCTCGTTACCGGCAAGTCTCTTTACTCGTTCCATAACACATCATCCCATGATCAACTCCTTGATCACATTGTGCACATTATGATGATGTCCTACCGAGTGGGCCCAGAGATACCTCTCCGTTTACACGGAGTGACAAATCCCAGTCTCGATTCGTGCCAACCCAACAGACACTTTCGGAGATACCTGTAGTGTACCTTTATAGCCACCCAGTTACATTGTGACGTTTGGCACACCCAAAGCACTCCTACGGTATCCGGGAGTTGCACAATCTCATGGTCTAAGGAAATGATACTTGACATTAGAAAAGCTTTAGCATACGAACTACATGATCTTGTGCTAGGCTTAGGATTGGGTCTTGTCCATCACATCATTCTCCTAATGATGTGATCCCGTTATCAACGACATCCAATGTCCATGGTCAGGAAACCGTAACCATCTATTGATCAACGAGCTAGTCAACTAGAGGCTTACTAGGGACATGGTGTTGTCTATGTATCCACACATGTATCTGAGTTTCCTATCAATACAATTCTAGCATGGATAATAAACGATTATCATGAACAAGGAAATATAATAATAACCAATTTATTATTGCCTCTAGGGCATATTTCCAACACAAGCCTCGGGCCAAATCGTAAGTGAACAAGGGTGTTTTTAAACGTGTCCCATTCCTTTCTTGTAACATCTAGAATATATGTTTTTTCTGCAGTTCGGCACACAGTCTTCTTCAACAATCCTCTTCCTCGAGAGATCTTCTCCCAGAGATGATGGAAAGCGAGACGCCTCCACCAGTCTCCTCACCCAATAGGGCGGACGATTTCGAGGTGTCATCGCGAAGGGTCTCCCCTAACAAGTGATGCGAGGGATGACGAAGACACTACCCGAAGGTGATATTTCAGTGGCCCAGGGTCTGGGGACCAACAATGAAGGCCCCGAACTGTCCGGTCTACAGCCGGAGACGAGTAAACAGATCCCTTCAAAGGGAGGCCATACTCCTACAGCAGCTTCCGGAGATCTAGAGGCGCTGGATATATTGACGAACATGCTGCGACAGGTATCCGTCTCAGAGAAACATCGTACCTTGATGGGCACGGTGATGGAAAAGGTCCTGTCCGCGAAAAGCGGATTGAATGAGGCCTTTATGGGCCTGCTAAGAGGCTTTGAGGTTTGTACTGTAATATCTTTTATTGTGTTTTATTCACAAAATGCACCTGTGTATAGATAGTAGCCCCTGAGACTCTGATTGGCCTCCCGAGGGAGGCGATCAGAGGATCAAAAGATATGCCCAGGAAATAATCTGATTAATTGGAACACAGGCTGTGACCTCCCCGGCAACTGCCCGGACTACAGAGGTTGTGGATTTGCAACACAAGATTAATGAGGCGGATAATGACGTCGCGCTTATCAATAGGCGACTTGACGAGGTGCAAGGTATGTTTTTGGGGCAGTCATAATATGCACATGTTTACAATATAAGCATGGCTCGAAGTATTGTGTAATAAGATATCACTAGTGCAGAACCGGGCTATAGCACCGGTTCGTAAGGCCCTTTAGTGCCGGTTCGGTAACCGGCACTAAAGTGTGGGGACTAAAGGTCCCCCCCTTTAGTACCGGTTCAGCACGAACCGGTGCTAAAGGGCAACCACGTGGCACGAGCCAGCTCCGGGGGCAGGGAGCCCTTTAGTACCGGTTGGTGACACCAACCGGTATTAAAAGGTTGGGGGTTTTGGGTTTATGATTTCTTTTTCATTTAATTTTGTGTTTTCCATTTGATTCTTTTTTGTTTGCTGGTATTTTACGATACGGCATATTGTACACGTTATGCATATATATAAATATAATTTCGAGTAGAACCGATCATATATATATATCATCGAATGTCTCACAACCACCATTAATTCACACATACACACATGTATATATATATAGAATTAGCTAGCTATATACAATTTCTCCTAATTGGTGCCTTCGGAGACAGTGGCATTAGCCTAATTGGTGCCTTCAGAGCACGATGACAATTGGAAGTGGTTCATGGGGGCGGTAGTGGGTAATAGTATTCTCCGTTCGTATCTATGACCTGGTCGAGCAAAAATCCCGCTATTTCCTCTTGAATTGCTTGTATGCGCTCCGTTGGTAGGAGCTTGTCCCGCACCTCTCTGAACTGTTAAGAAGGAGATCAATATGCATGTGTATTAGTTGTGTGACTAGATATCGATAATGGTGTAAAAATTGTGAATAGTGTTCTGACAAACGTACCCACTCCTGTCTTTGAGATCGCTCCTTTCGGACGCCATCATGTGAATGTTCTCGCAAACGTAGTATCCACACAGATCATTCCCCGGCGCCTGCTTCAGGGTCTTTACGAGAATGAAATTTGATCAGATAATAATTAATCAAGCATGATAATTAAAGAGATGGAAGCTAGCTAGCTAGTACTACTTAATTACTTACCTTGGGTCGATACCATTTCAAGTTTTGTTTCCATTGGCCTGGAGTGACGTTGATGAACTTTGCCCAAAGCCCTGCCCGTCAACAAAGAAAATGAATAAAGGGGTTATTAAATAGTTGTTATCAGGAAATGACGAACTAATTAAATAGGCCGAGATATAGTTAATAATGATTGAAATTACCTGTTTACTATCCCCTTTACGATGGTGTAGTCACTTTGTTTCTTAAGTAGTGTGTCCAGTACTTCAATTGTTCCTTCATCAACTTTAATGATTAACAAGATCCAGTGAAAACTGCATGCACACACGTTTGCATGTCTTAATTAAGCGGGCATATATATGTAAGCAAAAACATGTAGCTAGCTAGTAAGCAAAAACCGAATTTGTAGTACAAGACAGTGTGACTCACAGGAAATTGTAAGGAAGTAGTATATCTTCATTGTATTTGAGGCTCTTGAAAAATTCTAGCATGCTTTCCTCTACACTTGCTCGATAATATGTATCTAAGTTCCATGTGTATTCATTAATGGTATTTGGGTCAATGAACCCAATGCCATAGTGTGCACCTTTTTTAATTTCATACATCTTCATCCTGCATAATACCACGGAAAGGAATATAGTGAGGATAATTACAGGTAATGATTGATCAATATGATCACTACAGCTAGCTTGAGACTTACATTACAGAAAGAAATCACTTACAGACAATAGCAACTGATGATAGATTTGTCGAGTGCGTCTTGATTGTATAACTGAAATAGTTCTGAATACTCAACGGACACAGCTTTCTCATGGAAGTAATGATCCTTCTTGACATTCACCATGAGGGGCTCCCGATTGGAAATCTTGGTAATGTTCATGTAGCATTGATGCAATTCATACATTCTCGTTGGGACCTTCTTGACCTCGTCTGGCTCGACCAAAGGTTGGCCCCAGACATATTTCCGTTTTATTTCCTCCTCTCTAAGCGGAGACAAGGGCTCGATATCGAGGAGTTGTCCAACAGTGATCATGAGCCTTTCAGCCTGCTCAATATGCTCCTCGGTTATTACCACATCGCCTAGCTCGGGAACGTTAACGGTTTGCCCATAATAATATTGGGCGCACGTACTCTCATGTGTTGTTGGCACAACAAGCGGGGTGATTGATTGCGCCGCCTGTTCTCCCAGCTGGGGAACAGTTTTACCGCTCCTTTTGCCAGCTGATTTGCTCGAGCTCGAGCTCGACTCATTCTGTAGACGTGATCGATTTAACTTCCTGAGGTGGCGCTCATAGTCTGTGTCAACAGTCTTGGGAGCTGGTGCTCTAGCCATACGAATGAAGTGGTCAATCTTTTCCTCAGGCACTTTCTCCCTTGGTGGGGGTGGCGGTTTCGATGCAAAATGGGCTTCCACATGGGCCTTCACGATGGCTGCGTTTTCCTCCTCGGACTTGTCGTAAGGCCTCTGCGGAAGAGGCGCGAGCTTGGACCATATTGAAATCGCTTGCCTCCGCCTGTACCTCCGTACTACCTCGACTTGTACCGCTACGCACCATAGCTGCGGCGGCTCTCTTCCGTGATTGCTGAGGCGGAGACGGCTGACGTGGCTGAGTTGGAGGAGGAGGAGTGGCCTGAAGCTGTGCCGGACTTGGAGGAGGAGTGGCCTGAAGCTGTGCCGGACTTGGAGGAGGAGTGGCCTGACGCTTGCCGGACTTGGAGGAGGAGGAGTGGCCTGACGCTTTGCCGGACTTGGAGGAGGAGTGGCCTGACACGTTGGTGGACTTGGAGGAGCGGGAGTCTGCTGACTCGGTGGCGGACTTCGACGAGGAGTCGGCTGACGCGGTGTCGGTGGCCTTCGAAAGATGATGCAATCCTTTCTCCATAGGATGATACGATTTGGCCTCTCCAGTGTGTGTCTCTCGTCACCTCCAGGAATGTCAAGCTAGCCCCGAATATTGGTCCACCACCTCATCAACCAAGACACGAGCATAGCCCGCTGGAATCGGGTTGCAATGGAAGGTTGCCTCGGGGGATTGTAAAAGCAACGACGTCCGCCACCTTCATGGATATGTTCTTCATTTTGAAGTGTAGCTCACAGTTAGTGTTCTCCATGATGTCATCCACTGGGTAGCTATCCAGCAATGCGTCGCCCGGGGCGGAACCCACGCTGCTTCTCGGCATGGATGGGACGGTGCTATCCAATGCTGGATCATCCGCTAGCTGCTGCAGCTGCTGAGACCCCCTTTGCTGGCTAAGTGAGTCGATCTGCTCCTGCTGCCGCTGGAATTTGACTGCCAAGTCCGCGTGCGCTGATTCTAGGCCTTGAAGGCGTTCATAGTCCAGCTTCCTCTGCTCCTCCTCCATCTTCCTCTTCTTCTCCTCCGCAATCTTCCTTCTCGCACGGTTCTGTAGTCGGCGTTCCAGTCCGAAAACCCCTCATACCACGGAATAACGCCCTTGCCTCGTGTTCTTCCCGGGTGTTCAGGATTTCCCAGGGCACGCGTAAGCTCGTCGTTCTCTCTGTTGGGCTCGAACACCCCCGATCGAGCCTCTTCTATTGCAACAAGTATCTTATCTTCGGCTCCGTTCAGACATGCCTTCTTCGAAACTAAGCCTGTCTTCGGGTCCAACTCCCCCCCATGCGCATAGAACCAAGTCCTGCACCTGGGGGCAGCTCAATGTAACTGGAGTGACACCTGCATCCTCCATCTCTTTCTCAGACTTATCCCACTTAGGCATTGCCACCGCGTAGCCACCTGGCCCCAGCTTATGGAACTTATCCTTTTTTGCGGCATTGGCCTTGTTTATTCTCGACCGTTCCTTAGATAATTCCGATTCCTTGAATTTCACGAAATCGTCCCAATGAGCACTTTGCTTCTCTAGTGTTCCCTTGAATACTGGAGTCTTCCTTCCTCCCTTGACGTACTTGTCCCATACACGTTTCTTGTGGTTGTTGAATGCAACCGCCATCTTCCTAAGAGCAGCGTCCTTGACTTTCTCCACATCTGCATCTGTGAAATGATCTGGTAGGGTGAAATGTTCATCATGAGAGTTTCCCAAAGCAGAACTTTTGTCTGTCGTCGACAAAAGTAACTCTGGACGTGGCTTTGCTGGCTCTCCATTCTTGAAGGGAGATCGGGAGTTGGTCCTTCACAAGAACTCCGCACTGACGAATGAACTTGTCCGCAACTCTTCTTAGGCGCTAATGGTTCGCCATTAGGTTTGATGGCCTCGATATTGTACTTTACGCCCTCCTTCAACTTTTTGTTCGGGCCTCGTTTCCTGTTGCCTGAAGATTTGCTCGATCCGGATGGCTGAAAGAAGAAAGATCGATTCGTTAATATATCTTCAAGTCATTTAAAACATGTGATGATCACCAGATGCCTGCTTATATAAATATATATACCTCGCCGGTCTTTGTTGTTTCAAGATCAACATTTTCTTCGTCATGTTCATAGTTCATGACTTCATCAATTCGGTCGTCGCGATCGAATATCATATCACCCTCCCCGGTGTTGTTTAGATATTCGGAGCCGTCATAATCTTCTTCATTCTGATCATCATCTGGCCCGCGAGGATGGCGTATGATATCGAACAGGGTCTCTTCTCCCTCTCTGCCGGTATTGTCCGCCATAGCTTTTATTTAACTAATCCAAAAGAAATATAAAACAATTTAGTATTCAAATTACAATGCATGGATGCAATCAATTAATAAGGAAAAACTGAATCAATCATAGTACATAATAAGCATCATCGAATATAATCTCGAATACGTCGAAATAATAGATATAATCTCGAATACATCGTCTCGAATAATATATATAATCTCGAATAAATCATCTCGAATATTATATATCGAATACATCACTAGCTAGCTAGCTAGCTAATAAAGATCGAATACTAGAGAGTAATCTAGGCCACTCGCGGTTCCTGAGGCGCGGGCGGTGGACAACCAAAGTGAAGGAACCATCACTGGATCATAGCTCGGGTGATCTCCCCAAAGAACCTGCCAGGTATTGGAGAACCTGACGTCCATAGCAGCCATGTAGCGATGGACGTGCTCGTCCTCCTCCCTGACACGCGACGTACCACCTCCGGCGGGGCCGGCTCCCTCCGCACCGAAAGTGGCCCACGCGAACGCCACCAAAGGAGATCAGGGTCGACGACGGGACCCGGGGCCGGGTTCCTCACCAAGCGTCTCGCCCCTGAAGGTAGCACCTCCCAGTGCCAGCCCGGCGGAGCCCAGTCCCGGACATGGGTCCTCTGAAGCAGGACGTCGTCGCGAACGGGTCGACGGCGAGGATGCGGGCCGGGCATCGTCGACAACAAATACTATATGCCGCAAAAGTAAAGTAACATTTTTTAAATGATGGATTGTGATTTCATATATGCAAATTCTAAATTTTATAACTAAAAATATAATAAACTAAAAAAACATTGACCATATCTAAAACTAACATTTCTAACATTTCTATAACAAATTTTTTCTTTAACATTTCTATAACATTAATACAGAAAAAACTAACATTTCTAACATTAATACAGAAAACTAATAACTAAAAGCTAACATTTCTATATATAACTGATAACTAAAAACTAACATTTCTAACATTAATACAGAAAACTAAAAACTAACGTTTCTATATATATAACTAATAACTAATAACTAAAAACAGAAAACTAAAAACTAGAAATAGAAAAACTAAAAACTAAAAACAGATCAAAAATTTTGTATGTGTGTGTATGTGTTGTGTGTGTGCAGGGCGACGGTGCGCGCGGGGACGCCCGCGACGGTGAGCCAAGGCGATCGACGGTGCCGGCGGCGCGCGTGGCAGCTTAGGTTGGAGGGAGGACAGGGGGGGCAGAGGCTCATAGCGCGGGCGAGGTCGAGGCGACGACGACGGCGACGCAGGCCGGTGCGGGCACGGGGATGCGGGCCGGTGCGGGGACGGGATGGGCCGGCATCGCGGACGGCGCGACGGGGCGGTGAGACGAGGACGGAGGCGGCCCGGAGTCGACGGGGACGGCGCGACGGCGGCGGCGACGGCGCGGGACGGGGCGGCGGCGATGAAGCAGAGAGAAAGTGGGAGATGAAACTGCAAAATTTCAAAGTGTTTTCTTATATAGGATGGACCTTTAGTACTGGTTGGAGCCACTAACCGGTACTAAAGATCTGTTTTGGCCAGGCCAAGCGGCGGGAAGGGCAGGCCTTTAGTACTGGGTGGTGGCTCCAACCGGTACTAAAGACCCCCCCCCTTTAGTACCGGTTGGTGCCATGACCCGGTACTAATTGGGGGTGCGCTGGCAGGCAAGGGGCGCAGATGTTTAGTCCCACCTCGCTAGTCAAGGAGCGCCAGGACCAGTTTATAAGCCCCAACGCGGGCACTGCACCGAGCTCCTCTCAAATGCAGGCCTTCTGGGCCTACCTCTGCTATTCTGCCATGTGGGGCCTATTGGGCTTGCAGGCCTGCATCCTGGCCCAACAACAGGTTGGGTTTCTAGTCGTATGCAGGCTGCTATGGCCCAGTAGGCGGGCTTTTTTTTTTCTTTTCTGCATTATTAATTTTGTTTTATTTATTTTTTAGTTGTTTTTTGCTGTATTTAGAGTTTCTTTGTGAATACATTTTTCAGCAATTCTTTTTTATTATGTTTAATATTAGTGTGTTTTATCATTATATTCAATTTGGTAATGGTTAGGTTATTTAAAAAATGAAATGCCTTTGTAATAGAAGAGTTTTCGTCCGAAACCCTGATAGTTCGAAAGAGATTGTCCATTTTTTACACGAAGTGCATCCAGTTTTTGCCGTAACCCTCTCTACTTTTTTGCACATGCTATGTGGATGAAACTATGATACCATGCCAACTTTCAACCTTTTCGGAGTTCATTTGAAGTGTTTTTCAATTTAGTTGAAAAAATCAGTAAATGCATGAAAGAATTTGTTTACACATAAAATTTCTTCGCGTTTCAAATGCCAAAACACATAACTACCCTAACTATTACAGAGATTCCCTCCTGGGTGTGAAACACAGAAGAAAGTGATGATAGTGAAGCCGATCACATCCCTGATCTTTGGGTGTGAAACTTTTTCTTCGCGTGTGTCCCTTTGCACCGTAACCATGGAAAATCTTCATCATTTAACGGGATGCTCGGGTCAATATTCACTATGAATGGAGCAATTTCATCAAACTTTTCATAATCTCCTGACATGTCTGTCTTGTCATCCACTCTCACGATGTTTCTCTCCCCAAAAAGAACTATGTGCCGCTTTGGCTCATCGTATGATGCATTCGCTTCCTTATCTTTTATTTTCTCGGATTGGTAGACATGTCCTTCACATAGAAAACCTGTGCCACATCATTGGCTAGGACGAACTGCATGCGCAAGATTGTTGAGATCCACTGTTGTCATTCCATACTGTGGGTCTTCCGTTACCCCGCCTCATGTCATATTGAACCATTTGCACCAAAACAAAGGGACCTTCAAACCACGTCCATAGTCAAGTTCCCATATGTCTTGTATATAACCATAATATGTTTCCTTTCCCGTCTTGGTTGCTGCATCAAAGCGGACACCACTGTTTTGGTTGGTGCTCTTCTTATCTTGGGCGATCGTGTAAAATGTATTACCATTTATCTCGTACCCTTTGAAAGTCATTATATTCAAAGATGGTAACTGGGACAACGAGTACATGTCTTCTTCAATAGAGGTGTCATGCATGGTATGTGTCTGCAACCAGCCGGCGAAACGCCTGGTTTGTTCACGTGTAATCCAGTCATCAGACCGCTCCGGGTGTTTGGAGCGTAGAAAATTCTTGTGTTCATCCAGATACGGAGCCACCAAGGAGGAATTCTGTAGAACTGTGTAGTGTGCTTCAGTGAGAGAATGTCCATCCATACATATTATTTTATCCCCTCCTAGCGTGCCTTTTCCATCCAGTCTGCCCTTATGCCGCGATTCAGGAAGACCAATCGGCTTAAGGTCAGGAATAAAGTCAATACAAAACTCAATGACCTCCTCATTTTCATGGCCCTTGGAGATGCTTCCTTCTGGCCTAGCACGGTTATGAACATATTTCTTTAAGACTCCCATGAACCTCTCAAAGGGGAACATATTGTGTAGAAATACATGACCCAAAATGTTAATCTCTTCGCATAGGTGAACTAGGACGTGCGTCATGATGTTGAAGACGGATGGTGGGAACACCAACTCGAAACTAACAAGACATTGCACCAAATCATTCTCTAACCTTGGTATGATTTGTGGATCGATTACCTTCTGAGAGATTGCAGTGAGGAATGCACATAGCTTCACAATGGCTAATCAAACATTTTCCGGTAGAAGCCTCCTCAATGCAACCGGAAGCAGTTGCATCATAATCACGTGGCAGTCATGAGACTTTAGGTTCTGGAACTTTTTCTCTGCCATGTTTATTATTCCCTTTATATTCGACGAGAAGCCAGACGGTACCTTAATACTGAGCAGGAATTCAAAAAAGATTTCCTTCTCTTCTTTGGTAAGAGTGTAGCTGGCATGACCCTGATGTATTCCGTCTTTTCCGTGCATACGTTGCTGGTCCTCCCGTGCCTCAGGTGTATCTTTTGTCTTCCCATACACGCCCAAGAAGCAAAGCAGGGTCACGCAAAGATTCTTCACCACGTGCATCACGTCGATTGCGGAGCGGACCTGTAGGTCTTTCCAATAGGGCAGATCCCAAAATATAGATTTCTTCTTCCACATGGGTGCACGTCCGTCAGCGTCATTCGGAACAAGTTGTCCGCCAGGACCCTTTCCAAAGACTACCTTCAAATCCTTGACCATATCATGTACATCAGCACCAGTACGGTGGCGAGGCTTCGTCCGGTGATCCGCCTCACCTTTGAAATGCTTGCCTTTCTTTCTTACGGCATGCCTGCTCGGAAGAAATCGACGATGTCCCAGGTACACATTCTTCTTACAATTAGCCAAATATATACTATCGGATCGTCCAAACAGTGCGTGCATGCGCGGTATCCCTTGTTTGTCTGTCCTGAAAGGTTACTGAGAGCAGGCCAATCATTGATGGTCACGAACAGCAATGCCTTTAGGTCAAATTCTTCCCCCGTGTGCTCATCCCACACACGTACACCTGTTCCATTCCACAACTGTAAGAGTTCTTCAACTAATGGCCTTAGGTACACATCAATATCGTTGCTGGGTTGCTTAGGGCCTTGGATGAGCACTGGCATCCATAAGAACTTCCGCTTCATGCACAACCAAGGAGGAAGGTTATACAAACATAGAGTCACAGGCCAGGTGCTATGGTTGCTGCTCTGCTCCCCAAAAGGATTAATGCCATCTGCGCTTAGACCAAACCATACGTTCCTTGCGTCATCTGCAAACTCCTTCCCGTACTTTCTTTCGATTTTTCTCCACTGCGACCCGTCAGCGGGTACTCTCAACTTTCCGTCTTTCTTACGGTCTTCTCTGTGCCATCGCATCGCCTTGGCATGCTCTTTGTTTTGGAACAAACGTTTCAACCGTGGTATTATAGGAGCATACCACATCACCTTGGCAGGAATCTTCTTCCTGGGGCGCTCGCCCTCGACATCACCAGGGTCATCGCGGCTGATCTTATAGCGCAATGCACCGCATACCGGGCAAGCGTTCAAATCCTCGTACTCACCGCGGTAGAGGATGCAATCATTAGGGCATGCATGTATCTTCTGCACCTCTAACCCTAGAGGGCAGACAACCTTCTTTGCTTCGTACGTACTCTCGGGCAATTCGTTGTCCTTTGGAAGCATATCCTTTATCATTACCAGCAACTTTCCAAATCCCTTGTCAGATACACCATTCTCTGCCTTCCATTGCAGCAATTCCAGTGTGGTGCCCAGCTTTTTCTTGTCACCTACGCAATTCGGGTACAACAATTTTTTGTGATCCTCTAACATGCGCTGCAACTTCTTCTTCTCCAAATCACTTGCGCAGTTTCTCTTTGCATCGGCAATGGCCCGACCTAGATCATCAACGGGCTCATCCGATGCCTCTTCTTCAGCTTCTTCCCGCATTGCCGGCTCAGCTTCTTCCCGCATTACCGGCTCAGCTTCTTCCCTCATTGTTGTATCATCGTATTCAGGGAACCCATGGCCAGGATAGCTGTCGTCGTCCTCTTCTTCTTCATTGTCTTCCATCATAACCCCTCTTTCTCCATGCTTGGTCCAAACATTATAGTGGGGCATGAAACCGGACTCAAACAGGTGGACGTGAATGGTTCTTGACGTAGAGTAATTGTGACCATTCTTACAGCCAGCACATGGACAAGGCATAAAACCATCCGCTCGCTTGTTTGCCTCAGCCGCAAGCAGAAAAGTACGCACGCCATTAATGAACTCGGGAGAGCATCGGTCATCGTACATCCATTGCCGGCTCATCTTCAATACACAGCACCGAAAACATCAAATTAATACAATACATAAAGTTCATACATAAAGATCATACAACACTTAAATGCAACAAACAAATAACTCTCTAGCTAAAGAATTTAAATGCAACAACAAATGCGATCAAGATCGCAACTAAGGTAACAATTGATCCAACAGCATAATGATACCAAGCCTCACTATGAATGGCATATTTTCTAATCTTTCTAATCTTCAAGCGCATTTTCTCCATCTTAATCTTGTGATCATCGACGACATCGGCAACATGCAACTCCAATTCCATCTTCTCCCCCTCAATTCTTTTCAATTTTTCCTTCAAATCCTCGTTTTCTCTTTCAACTAAATTTAACCTCTCGACAATAGGGTCGGTTGGAATTTCCGGTTCAACTACCTCCTACATACAAATATCTATGTCAACTTGATGGGCATAATTTGTCATAAACACGAAATGCAATGAATAGTTTTAAAAGAGAATATACCACATCCGAATCATAACCCGGACGAGGGCCGACGGGGACGGATATCAAAACCATGGCACTATGTATAACAAACAACGTATGGGTAAGATAATTATACGAGTAACTATATATCCAAATCACACAAACATCAATTTTTTATATAAAACTTCATGAACAAGAGGCTCACCACAAGGTGGTGCCGGCGACGGGACGTTGCGAGCGATCGACGGTGGTTACGACGGAGATTTAGAAGGTACTAAGTAAACCACACCTACATATGCAAACTAAGTGTTATTTTTGACCTCAAATTGCATATAAATCAAATACTAGCACATATATATAATTCCTCCCAAATTACTAAACTCAAAAATCAATCACTATATAAAGCATTGCACGAGCTAATCTAGCAATGAGAGATGAAAGGACAAAGTTGCTAACCTTTGTGATCATTTGAATGGATGGGGGCCTTCAAATCTTGACAAATTTTGGGCAAAATGTGTGATGAGCTTGAGAGGAAGAGGGAAAAAACAGAGAGGAGAGGGGAAAGGGGAAGAACAGAGCGAGCTCGGGTGGACGAAGGGTCTATGTAGGACGACCTTTAGTACCGGTTCGTGATACGACCCGGTACTAAAGGTGCTGGAGGGGCCCCGGACTGACAACATCCTGCCACCACTCACTTTAGTACCGGTTCGTGGCACGAACCGGTGCTAAAGGTTCGCCACGAACCGGTACTAATGAGAGCGGCCCGGCTAGCCGTTGGAACCGGCACTAATGTACACATTAGTGCCGGCTCAAATTCAAACCGGCACTAATGTGCTTCACGTTTGACCCTTTTTCTACTAGTGCTAGAGGTTAGGTCATGGATCCAACTTGCCTAAGGACATATAAATCAGAATCAAAATAGTCGCAAGTTCAGAACAGCCCACTAACACAAGTGGCTTGTTGGGGATCGTAGCAGAAATTCAAAATTTTCCTACGTGTCACCAAGATCAATCTATGGAGAGACTAGCAACGAGAGAGAGGAGTGCATCTTCATACCCTTGAAGATCGCAATGCGGAAGCGTTACAAGAACGCGGTTGGTGGAGTCGTACACGCAGCGATTCAGATCGCGGTCGATTCCGATCTAAGCGCCGAACAACGGCGCCTCCGCGTTCAACACACGTACAGCCCGGTGACGTCTCCCACGCCTTGATCCAGCAAGGAGAGAGGGAGAGGTTGGGGAAGACTCCGTCCAGCAGCAGCACAACGGCGTGGTGATGGTGGAGGAGCGCGGTACTCCAGCAGGGCTTCGCCAAGCACTACGAGAGACGAGGAGGGAGAGGGGTAGGGCTGCGCCAAGAGAGAGATCAAATCACATGTGTTGGGCAGCCCCATACCTCAAGTATATAGGGGAGGGGAGGGGCTGCGCCCCCTCTAGGGTTCCCTCCCCAAGGGGGGCGGCAGCCCTAGATCCCATCTAGGGTGGCGGCCAGAGGGGAGAGGAGAGGGGGGCGCCCTAGGGTGGGCCTTAAGGCCCATCTGGACCTAGGGTTTGCCCCCTCCCACTCTCCCTGCGCCTTGGGCCTTGGTGGGGGGGGGCGCACCAGCCCACCTGGGGCTGGTCCCCTCCCACACTTGGCCCACGCAGCCTTCTGGGGCTGGTGGCCCCACCTGGTGGACCCCCGGGACCCTCCCGGTGGTCCCGGTACGTTACCGATAGCACCCGAAACTTTTCCGGTGACCAAAACGGACTTCCCATATATAAATCTTTACCTCCGGACCATTCTGGAACTCCTCGTGACGTCCGGGATCTCATCCGGGACTCCGAACAACATTCGGTAACCACGTACATACTTTCCCTATAACCCTAGCGTCATCGAACCTTAAGTGTGTAGACCCTACGGGTTCGGGAACCATGTAGACATGACCGAGACAAGTCTCCGGCCAATAACCAACAACGGGATCTGGATACCCATGTTGTCTCCCACGTGTTCCACGATGATCTCATCGGATGAACCACGATGTCAAGGATTCAATCAATCCCGTATACAATTCCCTTTGTCTATCGGTACGATACTTGCCCGAGATTCGATCGTCGGTATCCCGATACCTCGTTCAATCTCGTTACCGGCAAGTCTCTTTACTCATTCCGTAACACATCATCCCGTGATCAACTCCTTGGTCACATTGTGCACATTATGATGATGTCCTACCGAGTGGGCCCAGAGATACCTCTCCGTTACACGGAGTGACAAATCCCAGTCTCGATTCGTGCCAACCCAACAGACACTTTCGGAGATACCCGCAGTGCACCTTTATAGCCACCCAGTTACGTTGTGACGTTTGGTGCGCCCAAAGCATTCCTACGGTATCCGGGAGTTGCACAATCTCAGGGTCTAAGGAAATGATAATTGACATTAGAAAAGCTTTAGCATACGAACTACACGATCTTGTGCTAGGCTTAGGATTGGGTCTTGTCCATCACATCATTCTCCTAATGATGTGATCCCGTTATCAACGACATCCAATGTCCATGGTCAGGAAACCATGACCATCTATTGATCAACGAGCTAGTCAACTAGAGGCTTACTAGGGACATGTTGTGGTCTATGTATTCACACATGTATTACGGTTTCCGGTTAATACAATTATAGCATGATAATAAACGATTATCATGAACAAGGAAATATAATAATAACTAATTTATTATTGCCTCTAGGGCATATTTCCAACAGTCTCCCACTTGCACTAGAGTCAATAATCAGTTCACATCACTATGTGATTAACACTCAAGGTCACATCCCCATGTGACTAACACCCAAAGAGTTTACTAGAGTCAATAATCTAGTTCACATTACCATGTGATTAACACTCAATGAGTTCTGGGTTTGATCATGTTATGCTTGTGAGAGATGTTATAGTCAACGGGTCTGAACCTTTCAGATCCGTGTGTGCTTTACAAATCTCTATGTCATCTTGTAGATGCAGCTACCACGCTCTATTTGGAGCTATTCCAAATAACTGTTCTACTATACGAATCCGGTTTACTACTCAGAATCATCCAGATTAGTGTCAAAGATTGCATCGGCGTAACCCTTTACGACGAACTCTTTTACCACCTCCATAATCGAGAAAATTCCTTAGTCCACTAGTTACTAAGGATAACCTTGACCGTTGTCCTGTGATCCATTCCTAGATCACACTTGTACCCCTCAGGTGCGGTACACAACATAGCATACTTTAGAGCCTACGTCTAAAGCATAGGGGACGACCTTCGTCCTTTCTCTCTATTCTGCCGTGGTCAGGTCTTGAGTCTTTACTCAATACTCATACCTTATAACACAGCCAAGAACTCCTTCTTTGCCGATCTATTTTTGAACTCCTTCAAAATCTTGTCATGGTATGTGTTCGTTTGAAAGTACTATTAAGCGATTTTGATCTATCCTTATAGATCTTGATGCTCAATGTTCAAGTAGCTTAATCCAGGTTTTCCATTGAAAAACACTTTTCAAATAACCCTATATGCTTTCCAGAAATTCTACATCATTTTGATCAACAATATGTCAACAACATATACTCATCAAAAAATTCTATAGTGCTCCCACTCACTTCTTTGGAAATACAAGTTTCTCATAAACTTTGTATAAACCCAAAATCTTTGATCATCTCATCAAAGCGTACATTCCAACTCCGAGATGCTTACTCCAGTCCTTAGAAGGATTGCTGGAGCTTTGCATACTTGTCAGCATCTTTCAGGATTGACAAAACCTTCTGGTTGTATCACATACAACCTTTCCTCAAGAAAAATGTCGAGGAAACAATGTTTTGACATCCTATCTGCAAGATTTCATAAATAATGCAGTAACTGCTAACATAATTCCAACAGACTCTTAGCATCGCTACGAGTGAGAAAGTCTCATCGTAGTCAACTCCTTGAACTTGTCGGGAAACATCTTAACGACAAGTCGAGCTTTCTTAATGGTGACACTTACCATCATTGTCTGTCTTCCTTTTAAAATCCATCTGCACCTAACAGCCTTACGACCATCAAGTAGTTCTTTCAAAGTCTATACTTTGTTTTATACATGGATCCTCTCTCGGATTTTATGGCCTCGAGCCATTCGTCGGAATCGGGCCCACCATCGCTTCTCCATAGCTCGTAGGTTCATTGTTGTCTAGCAACATGACTTCCAAGACAGGATTACGTACCACTCTGAAGTAGTACACATCCTTGTCGACCTATGAGGTTTGGTAGTGACTTGATCCGAAGTTTCATGATCACTATCATAAGCTTCCACTTCAATTGGTGTAGGTGCCACAGGAACAACTTCCTGTGCCCTGCTACACACTAGTTGAAGTGATGGTTCAATAACCTCATCAAGTCTCCACCATCCTCCCACTCAATTCTTTCGAGAGAAACTTTTCCTCGAGAAAGGACCCGTTTCTAGAAACAATCACTTTTGCTTCCGGATCTGAAATAGGAGGTATACCCAACTATTTTTGGGTATTCTATGAAGATGCATTTATCCGCTTTGGGTTCGAGCTTATCAGCCTGAAACTTTTTCACATAAGCATCGCAGCCCCAAACTTTTAAGAAACGATAGCTTAGGTTTCTCTAAACCATAGTTCATACGGTGTCGTCTCAACGGAATTGTGTGGTGCCCTATTTAAAGTGAATGCGGTTGTCTCTAATGCCTAACCCATAAACGATAGTGGTAATTCGATAAGAGACATCATGGTATGCACCATATCCAATAGGGTGCAGTTATGATGTTCGGACACACCATCACACTATGGTGGTCCAGGCGGTATTAGTTGTGAAACAATTTCCACAATGTCTTAATTGTGTGCCAAACTCGTAACTCAGATATTCATCTCTATGATCATATCATAGACATTTTATCATCTTGTCACGACGATCTTCAACTTCACTCTGAAATTACTTAAACCTTTCAATAATTCAGACTTGTGTTTCATCAAGTAAATATACTCACATCTACTCAAATCATCTGTGAAGTAAGAACATAACGATATCCACTGCGTGCCTCAGCACTCATTGGACTGCACACATCAAAATGTATTACTTCCAACAAGTTGCTTTCTTGTTCCATCTTACTGAAAACGAGGCCTTTCAGTCATCTTGCCCATGTGGTATGATTTGCATGTCTCAAGTGATTCAAAATCAAGTGAGTCCAAACGATCCATCTGCATGGAGTTTCTTCATGCATATCTACCAATAGACATGGTTCGCATGTCTCAATCTTTTCAAAAACGAGTGAGTCCAAAGATCCATCAACATGGAGCTTCTTCATGCGTTTTATACCAATATGACTCAAATGGCAGTGCCACAAGTATGTGGTACTATCATTACTATCTTATATCTTTTGGCATGAACATGTGTATCACTACGATCGAGATTCAATAAACCATTCATTTTAGGTGCAAGACCATTGAAGGTATTATTCAAATAAACAGAGTAACCATTATTCTCCTTAAATGAATAACCGTATTGCGATAAACATAATCCAATCATGTCTATGCTCAACGCAAACACCAAATAACAATTATTTAGGTTTAACACCAATCTCGATGGTAGAGGGAGCATGCGATGCTTGATCACTATCAACCTTGGAAACACTTCCAACACATATCGTCATCTCACCTTCAGCTAGTCTCCGTTTATTCCGTAGCCTTTTATTTCGAGTTACTAACACTTAGCAACTGAACCGGTATTTTAATACCCTGGTGCTACTAGGAGTACTAGTAAAGTACACATTAATATAACGTATATCCAAAATACTTCTGTCGACCTTGCCAGCCTTCTCATCTACCAAGTATCTAGGGTAGTTCTGCTTCAGTGACCGTTCCCCTCATTACAGAAGCACTTAGTCTCGGGTTTGGTTCAACCTTGGGTTTCTTCACTAGAGCAGCAACTGATTTGCCGTCTCATGAAGTATCCATTCTTTCCCTTGCCCTTCTTGAAACTAGTGGTTTAACCATCAACAATTGATGCTCCTACTTGATTTCTACTTTCGCGGTGTCAAACATCGCGAGTTGCTCAAGGATCATCATGTCTATCCCTGATATGTTATAGTTCATCACGAAGCTCCAATAGCTTGGTGGCAGTGACTATGGAGAATCATCACTATCTCATCTGGAAGATTAACTCCCACTCGATTCAAGCGATTGTAGTACTCAGACAATCTGAGCACATGCTCAACGATTGAGCTTTTCTCCCTTAGTTTGCAGGCTTAAGAAACTTGTCAGAGGTCTCATACCTCTTGACGTGGGCACTAGTCTGAAATCCCAATTTCAGTCTTTGGAACATCTCATATGTTCTGCGACGTTTCAAAAACGTCTTTGGTGCCACAATTCTAAACCGTCGTATTACGCACTGAACTATCACGTAGTCATCAAAACGTGTATGTCAGATGTTTCCCAACATCTACAGACGACGCTCGAGGTTCAACGCACTGAGCGGTGCATTAAGGACATAGCCCTTCTGTGCAGCAATGAGGACAATCCTCAGTTCACGGACCCAGTCCGCATAATTGCTACTGTCAACTCTCAACTAAATTTTCTCTAGGAACATATCTAAAACAGTAGAACCAAAGCGTGAGCTACGACATAATTTGCAAAGACCTTTTGACTATGTTCATGATAATTAAGTTCATCTAATCAAATTATTCAATGAACTCCCACTTAGATAGACATCCCTCTAGTCATCTAAGTGATACATGATCCGAGTCAACTAGGCCATGTCCGATCATCACGTGAGACGGACTAGTCATCATCGGTGAACATCTTCATGTTGATCGTATCCACTATACGACTCATGTTCGACCTTTCGGTCTTCCGTGTTCCGAGGCCATGTCTGTACATGCTAGGCTCGTCAAGTTAACCTAAGTGTATTGCGTGTGTAAATCTGGCTTACACCCGTTGTATGCGAACGTTAGAACCTATCACACCCGATCATCACGTGGTGCTTCGGAACAACGGACCTTAGCAACGGTGCACAGTTAGGGGGAACACTTTCTTGAAATTATTGCGAGGGATCATCTTATTTATGCTACCGTCGTTCTAAGCAAATAAGATGTAAAACATGATAAACATCACATGCAATCAAATAGTGACATGATATGGCCAATATCATTTTGCTCCTTTTGATCTCCATCTTCAGGCGTGGCATGATCACATCGTCACCGGCATGACACCATGATCTCCATCATCGTGTCTTCATGAAGTTGCCTCGCCAACTATTACTTCTACTACTATGGCTAACGGTTAGCAATAAAGTAAAGTAATTACATGGTGTTTTCATTGACACGCAGGTCATAAATAAATTAAGACAACTCCTATGGCTCCTGCCGGGTGTCATACTCATCGACTTGCAAGTCGTGATTCCTATTACAAGAACATGATCAATTTCATACATCACATATATCATTCATCACATCCTTTTGGCCATATCACATCACATAGCAAACCCTGCAAAAACAAGTTAGACGTCCTCTAATTGTTGTTGCATGTTTTACGTGGCTGCTATGGGTTTCTAGCAAGAACATTTCTTACCTACGCAAAACCACAACAGTGATATGCCAATTGCTATTTACCCTTCATACGGACCCTTTTCATCGAATCCGATCCAACTAAAGTGGGAGAGACAGGCCACCCGCCAGCCACCTTATGCATCAAGTGCATGTCAGTCGGTGGAACCAGTCTCATGTAAGCGTACGTGTAAGGTCGGTCCGGGCCGCTTCATCCCACAATGCCACCGGATCAAGATAAGACTAGTAACGGTAAGAAAATTAAACAAATCATCGCCCACAACTGCTTTGTGTTCTACTCGTGCATAGAATCTACGCATAGACCTAGCTCATGATGCCACTGTTGGGGATCGTAGAAGAAAATTCCAAATTTTCCTACGTGTCACCAAGATCAATCTAGGAGATACTAGTAACGAGAGAGAGGGAGTGCATCTTCATACCCTTGAAGATCGCTAAGCGGAAGCGTTCAAGTGAACGGGGTTGATGGAGTCGTACTCGTCGTGATCCAAATCACCGATGATCCTAGGGGGGCACCGGCCCCTCATAGATCCCATCTAGGGAGGGGGGCGACAACCCTAGGGGTGGCTTGGCCTCCAAGCCAAGTGGAGGCGCCCCAACCCTTTAGGGTTCTAACCCAGGCGCATGGGAGGCCCAAGGGGGGGGGCGCACCAGCCCACTAGGGGATGGTTCCACGCCCTTCAGCCCATGGGCCCTCCGAGATAGGTGGCCCCACCCAGTGGACCCCCGGGACCCTTCCGGTGGTCCCGGTACATACTAATGACTCCCGAAACTCTTCCGGTGGCCAAACTGGACTTCCTATATATAAATCTTTTACCTCCGGACCATTCCGGAACTCCTAGTGACGTCTGGGATCTCATCCGGGACTCCGAACAACTTTCGGTTAACCGCATACTAATATCTCTATAACTCTAGCATCACAGAACCTTAAGTGTGTAGATCCTACGGGTTCGGGAGACGTGTAGACATGACCGAGACAACTCTCCGGTCAATAACCAACAGCCGGGATCTGGACCATGTTGGCTCCCACATGTTCCATGATGGATCTCATCGGATGAAACCACGAATGTCGAGGATTTAATCAATCCCGTCTATACAATTTCCCTTTGTCTATCCGTATGATACTTGCCCGAGATTCGATCGTCGGTTATCCCGATACCTTGTTCAATCTCGTTACGGCAAGTCTCTTTACCGTTCAGTAACACATCATTCCCGTGATTCAACTCCTTGGTCACATTTGTGCACATTATGGTGATGTCCTTACCGAGTGGGCCCCCAAAGATCCCTCTCCGTTTACACGGAGTGACCAAATCCAGTCTCGATTTCGTGCAACCCACAGACACTTTCGGAGATACCCGCAGTGCACCTTTATAGCCACCCAGTTATGTTGTGACGTTTGGTACACCCCAAAGCATTCCTACGGTATCGGGGAGTGCACAATCTCCTGGGTAAGGAAATAACTGACATTAGAAAAGCTTTTAGCATACGAACTAATATGACCTTGTGCTAGGCTTAGGATTGGGTCTTGTCAATCACATCATTCTCCTAATGATTTGATCCCGTTTTATCATGACATCCAATGTCCATGGTCAGGAAAACCATGACCATCTATTGATCACGAGCTAGTCAACTAGAGCTTACTAGGGGACATGTTGTGGTCTATGTTATTTCACACCATGGTATTACGGTTCCGGTTAATTACAATTATAGCATGGAACAATAGACATATCATTGAACAAGGAAAATACAATAATAACCATTTTATTATTGCCTCTAAGGCATATTTCCAACATATAGTCCTCAACCCAGACCCCAGGGTCTGTCGCACCTTGAAGACACTCGACCACCAGAAGATGAGAAGCCCTTCACTCCGCAACGGTTGGGGTTTAAACCATAGCTTTATGGACATTTATAGCACTTTACTTCGGACGTTACCAGTAACACTCCTCCTTTATGAACATTGAACTCTGTGTAATGGAGGGGAGCTGGGGTCCTGGCGCACTCTATATAAGCCACCCCCCTTGAGGGTGTCCTGGATTAGGGGGTGTTCGGGTAGCCGGACTATACCTTCAGCCGGACTCCAGGACTATGAAGATACAAGATTGAAGACTTCGTCCCGTGTCCGGATGGGACTTTCCTTGGCGTGGAAGGCAAGCTTGGCGATGCGATATTCAAGATCTCCTACCATTGTAACCGACTATATGTAACCCTAACCCTATCCGGTGTCTATATAAACCGGAGGGTTGTAGTCCGTAGGCAATCAACTCCATATACAACAATCATACCATAGGCTAGCTTCTAGGGTTTAGCCTCCTTGATCTCGTGGTAGATCTACTCTTGTACTACCCATATCATCAATATTAATCAAGCAGGACGTAGGGTTTTACCTCCATCAAGAGGGCCCGAACCTGGGTAAAACATCGTGTTCCCTGCCTCCTGTTACCATCCGGCCTAGACGCACAGTTCGGGACCCACTACCCGAGATCCGCCGGTTTCGACACCGATATTGGTGCTTTCATTGAGAGTTCCTCTGTGCCGTCACAATCAAGAAGGATGCCTCCTCCCGTCTTTAAAGACGGCGACGTTGCTAAGGGAGCCTTGGCTGTCGGCCAAACCCTCCGGCTAGGTGGTTTCCTCATGACCGCCTGTTCCGCTGTTGCGCCGACAGTGACCTCTCTGGTCATCAAAAGCAACCTACACGTCAGCTCGGAGCTCGTCGAGCAGCTAGGAGGTCTCTTTCGTAAACGAGCTCTTGGATCGCATCGCCGCCCTGGGGGTTGCTACGGATTACGACCAGGTTGGGCTTAAACCCGATCTAAGAGAAATTAACTCTCCGCAAGTCACCCACCACATTGCCGTGGTAGAGGCGCAGTGCGGCGAGCCTTCATCTATTTTAAGGACTAGCTACGTCCGAATTCCCGACTCCTCCAAGCCGGATACCCGCGGAGAGGAGGATGTAACTCAAGACCTGAGCTTAGGATCAGGCAACGGGCTAGATTCGTTGGACAACATCCAAGAATCCGAACTTCAGAGTTCGGAAACTCTTCGGCCTCCGAATCTTGGATTGGGTGAGGTTTCAGATTCAACGAGACCCGCCCGCCCGAACATAAGCGATCTCTCCCAAATCAGGCAGAGGCCCGAGGAAACAGTACATCATTACTGGGCCAGATTCCTCCTGGTTATGAGCAGGATATAGGATTGCCGCGAGGGAGACGCAATCTCAATTTTCTACAGTAATTGCACGGACGAGGGAATCCTTAACGCCGTAAGTCGTCGTGATATTACACGCTTCGCTGACTTGGCGTCCATAGTACAAAAATACTGTGCGACGGAAGCGCCTGGAAAACCGAAATAAAATTTTGGGATAATCCGGCCTTGAATAGTAATCCCGTCCGAACTAAGAGGGTGCATCATCATAGGACACCCGGGATGAACACCAAAAAGCCAAAACCCTCTACAGGGCATGGAACCGTACTGGAAAGGTGGCTTGATGGACCCTGTAGAATTCACAGTACAGAGGACACCACACCAACTCACAGCCATAGAGCATGTTGGATACTCCGGCAGGTGGCCACAATTGGCAAGGACCTCTTAATTCTGGAGGCCGCAGAAAGCCAGCCCGAGGACACCAGTACCGTTCTCACAGTCTTCGAGACTTTCGCATCAAACAATATGCGAAAAGGAACACTCCGCAGCCTCGCCGAAGTCTATCAAGTTGCAACAATAAATCCATGGAGCGACACTGCTATTACCTTCAACGCAAGTGATGAACCTAGATTCCGAACAGCCCGAGCACCAGCCGCATTGGTCCTCAGTCCCATAGTGGACGGCTTTCGCCTCACCAAGGTGCTCATGGATGGAGGCAGCGGACTGAACCTCATTTATGAGGAAACCATTCAAAAAATGGAAATAGACTGGAACCGCATCGAGCGAAGCAGCACAACCTTTAGAGGAATAATCCCCAGTCGGGAAGCGCGCTGCACAGGAAAAATCACACTGGATGTGGTGTTCGACACGCCGGATAATTACAGGTCCGAAGAAGTCATGTTTCAGGTGGCCCCGTTTAAGAGCGGATATCACGCTTTACTAGGGCGGGAAGCATTCACAATCTTCCAAGCAATACCCCATTATGGGTACATGAAGCTTAAGATGCCCGAGCCGAATGGAATTATCACTCTAGCTAGTGATCCGGACATAGCACTCCGCGCCAAAAACAAGACGGCCGCATTAGCCCTTGAGGCGCTATCCGAAGCCTTAGTGGCCGAGGAACTGACTGCGCTGTGCTCCATGGTTAACAGGGATGATGTGATACTCGATAAGAGATCCAAATCCACATCCTTCAAGCCAGCCGACGAAATAGTCAAATTCCAGGTCCATCCAACGGACCCCAATAAAACAGCTTCAATCGGGGCACGACTGAACCCTGATGCAGATGCCGCACTACGAGAGTTCCTATGAGAGAACTGGGACATCTTCGCCTGGCACCCTTCAGACATGCCAGGGATCCCACGCAGGCTGGCCGAACATAGCTTAAATATCCTAAAAGGATTTAAACCTGTCAAACAAGCCCTTCGGCGTTTTTCCGAACCCAAGAGACAGGCTATGGGAGAGGAGCTAGCCAAGCTATTGGAGGCCGGATTCATCAGAGACATAAAACATCCGGACTGGCTAGCAAACCTGGTGATGGTACCAAAGAAGGACAAATCCTGGCGCCTGTGTGTCCGATTTATAAAGACCTTAACAAGGCTTATAATAGATCTTAAGTGTTATATATATAGACATATATATATATATACACACACACATAAACACTATTCTGATCACGGGATCAGAATAATATTCTGATCACAACATAAACTTCCCGAGTAACGCGCCTGACCTTCCCCGAGTACTAGGTTGAACTTCAGCTAAAAGGTGTCCAAATGGAGATTGCGATATACCATTGGATAGCTATGGACATCAGTATCATGACCCAAGTTAAATTTTTGGCAAAATGTAAGCGGTTTAAGAGCAGTTTTGAGAACTATTTTTTCTTCATACAAAAAACGTGAATCGTATTTTTGATCGCATTTTTAAACCGTTTATCGGAACAAGGCAAATAATATGGCGTTGGAAAGCTGCTGCAAAACCGCTCCTTCCATATGTTGAAAGTTTTCTCTAATTCCCTACGATTAAAGAGTAATTCGGAAAATCGTAGAATTTCGCAAACCAAACAACCGAGTTCGTATTTTCGATGCCATTTCTAAACGGCTAATCCAATTGAGGCAAATAATATGGCATTGGAAAGCTTATGAAAATGCGCTACTTTTTCATGTTAAAAGTTTTTTCTAATTTTGAACAGTTTAAAAGTAATTTAGAAAACGGTACAACTTCCACCGAGTTCGTATTTTTGAGCTAATTTTTTAACCGTACGTCCAAATGCAGCAAATGATATGGCGTTGGAAAGCTTGAAGAAATGCGAAATGTTTTTGTATATATTATTTCTCCTAATTCATTACGGTTTTATGTCAGTTTTGAAAATGGCTAAAACGTATTTTTGCGTAATTTATACAAACTTTATCGGAATAGGGCAAATAATATACCGCTGAAAAGCTACGAAAAATGCGAAACTTTTTCATGTTGATGGTTTTCTGTGATTCCTAGCCGTTTTCAAGTAATTGCGAAAATGGCGAGATCATTCGTTCTGCCTTTGTCGCGAAACAGATTTTTTCAAAAATGCACCGCGTGAAGAATCTGAACTTCTCGTCGCGTGTACCTGAACTTCACTCTGCTTTTTCACGTGCTTTTTTTGCTCGTAGGTCTCCGTCCATTGCTTGTAGCTCTCCATCCACTCATCGAAATTGAGCAAGTGATATACCGGTGGAAAGCTGATGTAAACATGCAACTTTCCCGTGTTGATCGTTTTTTCGTACTCGCGACGATTTTAAAAGTTTTTCATCTCAAATTCATTCACTATAGTAGTCGAACTTCCTGTTGTTTTCACATTGAACTTCTGTGGCATATTTTCGTTTGTAATTTTCTTATCCATTTCGCCAGTGTTACAAAAATGATATTCTTGTTGTACAAACTTCTCTCACAATATTTTTTTTAACTTTCTCTGACCGAGGACTTTAACTTACACAAATGATTTTCCTACCGTTTTGAAATAAATTAGAAAATGATGAGATCATGATTTCTGCCTTCATCGCGAATGAAAATGCACTGTGTGAAGTAGTTGAACTTCTCAGGCATGTCTGTTTGAATTTCACTCTGTTTTTTACGTGCTGTTTTTTGCACTGCGTGAAGTAGTTGAACTTCTGGGGCAAGTCTGTCTGAACTTCACTCTGTTTCACTTTATTGTATTTTTCTTATATGAAATACGCACCATGTAGTACGTGAACTTCCCGCTGTTCTCACTTTGAACTTCTCTCTGGTTTGAGATAATTATTTTAAAACACAAAAAATAACATTTTTTTATGTATTTTGGACATCTAAATACACGGTGAACCTCTCTCACACAATTTTTTTTAACTTTTTCTCACCGAGTACTTGAACTTCTAGCAACCATTTTTTCGTTTATGAGTTGTTTTTAAAACTGCAAAAAATAGCGTTGTGTTTTTTATTTTTTGAACAGGTAAATCCTAGGTTTTAATAAACTCCGAACTTCTCTGTTATTTCAATTTGAACTTCACCTTTTCATATTTTGAGTAAAGAATCGTATTCGATTTTTATACGGAAAAATCAAACATGGAAATACGAGGTGAACCTCTCTCGCAAGAATTTTTGAACTTCCCTGGACAGAGCACTTGAACTTCTTTCAACAAACCTTTTATGCTTTTATTTTTCTATATTTTTATTCTCACCTGAAATGCATTCCTTGCAGTACTTGAACCTCTCGCTGTTTTCACTATGAAATTCTATCACATTTCTGTGTACATGTTGAATTACACACAATTGAAGGTCGAACGTCATTTTTTGCCATTTTAAAACATGTAATTAGAGGTCGAACGTCCCGCAATATAAATTCTGAACCGTGCACGGAGGTGCACGTGAACTTCTTGCAACAAACCTGAGTTTTTATATACTTCGAACTTCTCTGTTATTTTAATTTCAACTTCTTAGTCATATTCTTAGAAAGAAAATATCTTTTTAAATAAGCATCAAACATTTTTTTAAATTGAACCTCATACTTTTATTTTTCCTAGAAATGGAAAGAATTTGAGTCTTCAGTAAACATCAAACTACACCTTTTATTTTAATTTGAACTTCTTTAATTTTATTCTTTAGTAATGAAAGAACTAATTCTTTTGATTTTTAAATAAACATCGAGTCTCATTGTTTTGTTGATATTAAGGGATATTTGACTACTTTAATAATGGTAAAATCCTTGTTTCTAATAACGAGGAAAAATTTGAGTTTTTATAATCTTTGAACTTCTCTCGTATTTTAATTTGAACTTCTTGGTTTTCTTGATAGGAAAAATAGGTTTTTAATAAACATCAGAAAAAAAATTAAAATTGAACTTCATACTTTTATTTTTCTTAGAAACGGAAAGAATTTGAATCCAATTTTTATAATTCTTTGAAATGATCAATTTTTTAATTTGAACTTCTAGGATTTTTAGAAATGGAGAAATACCATTTTTTAACTAAAAAATTGAACTTCTCTTACTTTGACCTTCCTGGGATGTTTTTAAAGTTTTAAGTTTTCGGCATATTATTTGAAAATGGAAAATCCATGGAAATATTTTTTGTACAAACATATATGTCACTTTTTTTATTTTCTATTTTTTCTGAACTCTCCAATTTATTAAATTTCAAAATTAACATTTTTCTTGCCGAGGCAAGTTTTCTTCTTGGTATATAAACATCAAATTGTTCTGTTATTTTAATTTGAACCTGTTCATTTTATCCTTATAGTAAGGGCAAAATATATGTGTTTTTTTCATAAAAGTTGAATAGTCCGAACTTCATGTTTTCGTGTTTTTGAACTTCATTTCTTTAAAAAAATTGGTTAAATTCTATCTTTCAAATGAAGCTTTTGTTTCTCATTCAAACTTCACTGGTATTTTTTTCACTTTCGATGTTACTTGCCGGCGAAATTGTTTTTTTGTGTGTGAAGTTTTTAGTGCTTTTGACCTCCCCATCTTTTTAGATATGAACTTCAACTTGTTTTTTTAACAATTTTGATTTTCCGTACATCCCTATTTCATGTCTCCACACTAATTTTTTATTAAACGATCTTTTGAACTATGTTTTTCTAAATGCATGAATTGCTCGACAACATCCTTTGAACTTGGGATTCTATATTCTGAAACGTCTTTTTTGTTTGGCTAGTTGGGTTTTGGTAGTAACTCCCGTAAGATCAACACCTATTTCCCGCAAAAAAAGATCAACACCTATCAATTGAAAAAAAATTAATTAGTGCACTGTCCATAGAATGAAAGTAGCACTAGCAGTACCAACATATGTTTTTCTACAAACAAATACTAATTTTTATACACAAAGCCATGCATGTTATTACACCACGCCTTTTGGTCCTCATCTCTCCATCTTATCTCCTAGAAGTAACCACCACCATCATATGTTTTATTCCTCGTCCTCTCTCCTCACTGTAACTTTTCTCTACTCCACTCATACAGAAGCTAGCAACTGGATGCAGCAACCCGAGCTACAAAAGTTTAGGCTCGCTTCGTGTGCAGGCACCCGGCAGACCATGGCCAGACCAGCTCGGGGAGGCTGCACTTGGGAGGAGCTTGGTGACACGGGGCACCAGCGGCGTGGTCCTCTCGACATGTATACCCTGTACTCGTTGTACTGCTGGACGTCGTGGCTCGGCATCTCACAGTGACGTGAACACGAAGGTGACCGTACCTTGCAAGCGAAATTGAACTTTCACTTGGCAGGCCAAGCGGATGTGGACTAGAATGATGATGCGCCACGGAGATGGCTGTGCAGGTCGTGGAGGCCCTCTCCATGAGGCGGTGGCCTGCATCCCCTCTGGATGAGGGCAATTTTCTCAACCTGCTACCTGCTATTTTACTTCGGTCTGGCCTGCTACTTCTTCATAGTCTGACCTGCTATGAAGACCTCGACGCTGAGGATGTAGCCAGCCTTGAACACAACTACTGTGTCAGGATGACCTCAGTGCAGATGGACCGATGGCACCACGACTAAAAAAAGAACAGCAAGGAGAGATAGATGCCCGCACAGACTGCTCGCACTCTGTTTCGCGTGTGCCCGGTTTGAACTTCTTTAGCTACACACTGACATCAGACTTGCCCTAGGATCAGAATTGATTTCTTTGAACTTTTACCATCAGAATCTCTGAACTTCAGTACTTCTCATTTGTTCTATCTCAATCTTATTCTGCTGTAAATTGGAGTCACAACGCCGCCATGTTCAGTACACCTCACGACTGAAACTGGCACTTGGGGTTCTTTTCGGGACGCACACGGAACACCAGAATCATGCAAGAATTCATACAGAGAAAAATAGGTAGGGACGGACGCCGGAGAGATGTAGCGTAGAGGACCGTGCGCGTTCGTCCGCGTCAAGGAAGGTTGACCCGAGGAGGAGCAGCAATGGCGGGGAAATCCCACACGGGGAGTAGCCGCCTTGGTGGGGAGGCCAGCCCGAGGAGAAGCTTCCGTGGATCAGCAACAGTTGTCGGAGCAGTCGCCAGGGAAGAGCCGCGGTGGTAGAGGGAGCAGCCGGGGATCCTGTTGGTGGGAGGCGGTGGCGCAGGATCCTGATGGGGACGGCGACGGTGCTGGTTCCTGGAGGTGGGCTGCGACGACGGCGGGCCACGGGGTGCCGATGGAGGCAGGGATCCCGAGTGGTTGGCGGCGACGACTCTTGGTGCAGGGTGTTCCCGCGCAGATGGGGCAGGAGGCGCCTGGCCAGGCAACCCACGCGGTTGCCGGTTTTGGGGGCGGGGACGGTGGACGCGGGTTGGGGAAGAAGGTGCACGGGGGAGTGTTTCTTTCTGAATCTCAGGAAAATCTCCGTCGCGCCCTTATAGGCTGAACGTGATCCAAATAACTATTCTGATCCCAGGATCAGAATAGTGCTTATATATATACACTTAGCTTTGTTTCCTCCGAAATGACATAAGTTAGCTCTAATATGCTAAGTTATCTCTAATATGCTTAGTTTCCTAGGTTTGCTCAATAATGGCATACACTTGGCTTACTTGTGTAAAAAATGGCATAATTATGCTTAGTTAACTCAAAAGTGGCATAATTAGTTAAGTTAGCTCCAAAATGACCCATTTAAACTAGGTTAGCTCCAATATGATCCATTTTACCTAGGTTAGCTCCAAAATGACCAAGTTTACCTAGGTTAGCTCCAATATGATCATTTTACCTAGGTTAGCTCCAAAATGACCTAGTTTACCTAGGTTAGCTCCAATATAATCCATTTTAGCTAGGTTAGCTCCAAAATGACCAAGTTTACCTAGGTTCGCTCCAAAATGACCAAGTTTACCGACATTAGCTCCAATATTTAGCCTATTTAGTCCACAAATGACATAATAAGATGAAGAAAAACAAGGAAGAGGAAGAAAATAAGGAATAGGAAGAAAAGAAGAAGAAGAAGTTCTTCTTCTTCTTCTCTTCTTCTTTCTTCTTCTTCTTATTCTTCTTATTTTCCTCCTCTTACTTGTTTTTATTCGTAAATGGCATAATAACCTTGCTAACCTCATAAATGTCATATACTTAGCTTGTTGTCCTCTAAAATGACACAATAAGCTTAGTTAGGTAAAAAATGGCATAATTACCTAGGTAAGCTCAAAAATGGCATTTTTCTTCTTATTTAGCCTATTTAGTCCATTTATGACATAATTTAGCCTATTTAGTCCACAAATGATATAATAAGATGAAGAAGATCAAGGAAGAGGAAGAAAAGAATGAATAGGAAGAAGAAGAAGAAGAAGTAGAAGAAAAGTTTCTTCTTATTCTTCTTATAGTTTTCTTCTTCTTCTCCAAAATGAAGTTAGCTCTAAGTTAGCTCTAATATGCTTAGTTACCTAGGTTAGTTCACTCAAAAATGGCATAATTAGCTAGGTTAGCCCCATTTTACCTAAGTATGCTAACTTCTCCTTCTTCCTCCTCTTCTTCTTCATATTCTTCTTCTTCTTCTTCTTCTTCTGGTTTTAGTCTTCTTCTTCTAACTTTCTTGTTTCCCATTTTGCAGATTTAATTCACTATATGGAAGCTTGCATGGATGGAGTGCTTGTTTCCCTGTTCTTCTTTTCGTTTGTATTGATGAAAAATGTGGAACTTGTTATATGGATGCATGGAACAATGTGTTGGATGAACATTGTGATATTACTGTAATATGTATAGATGGAACTGTGTTTATTATGTATGTATGTTGTATTGGGGAACGTAGCAGAATTTTAAAATTTTCTACGAATCACCAAGATCAATCTATGGAGTCATCTAGCAATGAGGGAGAGGGGAGTGCATCTACATACCCTTGTAGATCGCGAGTGGAAGCATTCAAGAGAACGGGGTTGATGGAGTCGTACTCGTCGTGATCCAAATCACCGATGACCTAGCGCCGAACGGACGACACCTCTGCGTTCAACAAACGTACGGTTGGGAAGACGTCTCCTCCAACTTGATCCAGCAAGGGGGAATGAGAGGTTGATGGAGATCCAGCAGCACGACGGCGTGGTGGTGGAAGCAACGGTGATCTCGGCAGGGCTTCGCCAAGCTCAGCGAGAGGGAGAGGTGTCACGGGAGGGAGAGGGATGCGCCAGGGGCTAGGGTGCGGCTACCCTCCCTCCCCCCACTATATATAGGACTCCTAGGGGGGCGCCGGCCCCAGGAGATGAGATCTCCAAGGGGGGCGGCAGCCAAGGGGGGGGGGGGGCCCCCTCCGGGATAGGTGGCCCCACCCGGTGGACCCCCGGGACCCTTCCGGTGGTCCCGGTACAATACCGATTACACCCGAAACTTTCCCAATGGCCGAAACTTGACTTCCTATATATAAATCTTCACCTTCGGACCAATCCGGAACTCCTCGTGACGTCCGGGATCTCATCCGGGACTTCGAACAACTTTCAGGTTACCGTATACCAATATCTCAACAACCCTAGCGTCACCGAACCTTAAGTGTGTAGACCCTACGGGTTCGGGAGACACACAGACATGACCGAGACGACTCTCCGGTCAATAACCAACAGCGGGATCTGGATACCCATGTTGGCTCCCACATGATCCTTGATGATCTCATCGGATGAACCACGATGTCGAGGATTCAATCAATCCCGTATACAATTCCCTTTGTCAATCGGTACGTTACTTGTCCGAGACTCGATCGTAGGTATCCCAATACCTCCTTCAATCTCGTTACCGGCAAGTCACTTTACTCGTACCGTAATGCATGATCCCGTGATCAACCACTTGGTCACATTGAGCTCATTATGATGATGCATTACCGAGTGGGCCCAGAGATACCTCTCCGTCATACGGAGTGACAAATCCCAGTCTCGATCGTGCCAACCCAACAGACACTTTCGGAGATACCTGTAGTGTACCTTTATAGTCACCCAGTTACGTTGTGACGTTTGGCACACCCAAAGCATCCTACGGTATCCGGGAGTTGCACAATATCATGGTCTAAGGAAATGATACTTGACATTCGGAAAAGCTATAGCAAACGAACTACACGATCTTGGAGCTATGCTTAGGATTGGGTCTTGTCCATCACATCATTCTCCTAATGATGTGATCCCGTTATCAATGACATCCAATGTCCATAGTCAGGAAACCATGAATATCATTTGATCAACGAGCTAGTCAACAAAAGTCTCACTAGGGACGTGTTGTGGTCTACGTATTCACACATGTATTACGATTTCCGGATAACACAATTATAGCATGAACAATAGACAATTATCATGAACAAAGAAATATAATAATAACCATTTTATTATTGCCTCTAGGGCATATTTCCAACAGTCTCCCACTTGCACTAGAGTCAATAGTCTAGTTACACTGTGATGAATTGAACACCCATGCAGTTCCGGTGTTGATCATGTTTTTCTCTAGGGAGAGGTTTAGTCAACGGTCTCACATTCAGGTCCGTATGTACTTTACAAATATCTATGTCTCCATTTTGAACACTTTCACGAATGGAGTTGAAGCGACGCTTGATATGCCTGGTCTTCCTGTGAAACCTGGGCTCCTTGGCAAGGGCAATAGCTCCAGTGTTGTCACAGAAGAGAGTCATCGGGCCCGACGCATTGGGTATGACTCCTAGGTCGGTAATGAACTCCTTCACCCAGACATGCTTCTTGTGCTGCCTCCGAGGCTGCCATGTACTCCGCTTCACATGTAGATCCCGCCACAACGCTTTGCTTGCAACTGCACCAGCTTACTGCCCCACCATTCAAAATATACACGTATCCGGTTTGTGACTTAGAGTCATCCAGATCTGTGTCGAAGCTAGCATCGACGTAACCCTTTACGACGAGCTCTTCGTCACCTCCATAAACGAGAAACATATCCTTAGTCCTTTCAGGTACTTCAGGATATTCTTGACCGCTGTCCAGTGTTCCATGCCGGGATTACTTTGGTACCTTCCTACCAAACTTACGGCAAGGTTTACATCAGGTCTGGTACACAACATAGCATACATGATAGACCTATGGCCGAGCATAGGGGACGACACTCATCTTTTCTCTATCTTCTGCCAGTGTCGGCATTGAGCCGTGCTCAATCTCACCTTGCCAATACAGGCAAGAACCCCTTCTTTGACTGATCCATTTTGAACTTCTTCAATATCTTGTCAAGGTGCGTACTCTGTGAAAGACCAATGAGGCGTCTCGATCTATCTCTATAGATCTTGATGCCTAATATATAAGCAGCTTCTCCAAGACCTTCATTGAAAAACACTTGTTCAAGTAGGCCTTTATGCTTTCCAAGAATTCTATATCATTTCCCATCAACAGTATGTCATCCACATACAATATGAGAAATGCTACAGAGCTCCCACTCACTTTCTTGTAAATGCAGGCTTCTCCATAAGTCTGCGTAAACCCAAACGCTTTGATCATCTCATCAAAACGAATGTTCCAACTCCGAGATGCTTGCACCAGCCCATAAGATCGAGCGTTGGAGCTTGCACACCTTGGCAGCATCTTAGGATCGACAAAACCTTCCGGCTGCATCATATACAATTCTTCCTTAAGGAAACCATTAAGAAATGTCGTTTTGACATCCATTTGCCATATCTCATAATCATAGAATGCGGCAATTGCTAACATGATTCGGACGGACTTCAGCTTCGCTACGGGTGAGAAAGTCTTGTCGTAGTCAACCCCCTGAACTTGTCGATAACCCTTAGCGACAAGCCAAGCTTTATAGATGGTTACATTACCATCCGCGTCTGTCTTCTTCTTAAAGATCCATTTATTTTCTATGGCTCGTCGATCATCGGGCAAATAGTCAAAGTCCATCCTTTGTTTTCATACATGGATCATATCTCGGATTTCATGGCTTCCAGCCATTTTTCGGAATCCGGGCCCGCCATCGCTTCTTCATAGTTCGAAGGTTCACCGTTGTCTAACAACATGATTTCCAAGACAGGGTTGCCGTACCACTCTGGTGCGGAACGTGTCCTTGTGGACCTACGAAGTTCAGTAGCAACTTGAGCTGAAGTTTCATCATCATCATCATTAACTTCCTCTCTAGTCGGTGCAGGCACCTCAGGAACAATTTCCTGAGCTGCGCCACTCTCGGTTCAAGAGGTAATACTTCATCAAGTTCTACTTTCCTCCCACTTATTTCTTTCGAGAGAAACTCTTTCTCTAGAAAGGATCCATTCTTGGCAACAAAGATCTTGCCTTCGGATCTGAGGTAGAAGGTATACCCAATAGTTTCTTTAGGGTATCCTATGAAGACGCATTTTTCCGATTTGGGTTCGAGCTTTTCAGGTTGAAGTTTCTTGACATAAGCATCGCATCCCCAAACTTTTAGAAACGACAGCTTAGGTTTCTTCCCAAACCATAATTCATACGGTGTCGTCTCAACGGATTTCGACGGAGCCCTATTTAAAGTGAATGCGGCAGTCTCTAAAGCATAGCCCCAAAATGACAGTGGTAAATCGGTAAGAGACATCATAGATCGCACCATATCCAATAGAGTGCGATTACGACGTTCGGACACACCATTACGCTGAGGTGTTCCAGGCGGCGTGAGTTGTGAAACTATTCCACATTTCCTTAAGTGTGTGCCAAATTCGTGACTCAAGTATTCTCCCCCACGATCTGATCGCAAGAACTTGATTTTTCTGTCACGTTGATTCTCAACCTCACTCTGAAATTCCTTGAACTTTTCAAAGGTCTCAGACTTGTGTTTCATTAAGTAGACATACCCATATCTACTCAAGTCATCAGTGAGGGTGAGAACATAACGATAGCCACCGCGAGCCTCAACACTCATTGGACCGCACACATCAGTATGTATGATTTCCAATAAGTTGGTTGCTCGCTCCATTGTTCCTGAGAACGGAGTCTTGGTCATTTTACCCATGAGGCATGGTTCGCACGTGTCAAATGATTCGTAATCAAGAGACTCCAAAAGTCCATCTGCATGGAGCTTCTTCATGCGTTTGACACCTATGTGACCAAGGCGGCAGTGCCACAAGTATGTGGGACTATCATTATCAACCTTACATCTTTTGGTATTCACACTATGAATATGTGTAACATTACGCTCGAGATTCATTAAGAATAAACCATTCACCAGCGGAGCATGACCATAAAACATATCTCTCATATAAATAGAACAACCATTATTCTCGGATTTAAATGAGTAGCCATCTCGAATTAAACGAGATCCTGATACAATGTTCATGCTCAAAGTACTAAATAACAATTATTGAGGTTTAAAACTAATCCCGTAGGTAAATGTAGAGGTAGCGTGCCGACGGCGATCACATCGACCTTGGAACCATTCCCGACGCGCATCGTCACCTCGTCCTTCGCCAGTCTCCGCTTATTCCGCAGCTCCTGCTTTGAGTTACAAATGTGAGCAACCGCACCGGTATCAAATACCCAGGAGCTACTACGAGTACTGGTAAGGTACACATCAATTACATGTATATCACATATACCTTTAGTGTTGCCGGCCTTCTTGTCCGCTAAGTATTTGGGGCAGTTCCGCTTCCAGTGACCACTTCCCTTGCAATAAAAACACTCAGTCTCAGGCTTGGGTCCATTCTTTGGCTTCTTCCCGACAGCTTGCTTACCGGGCGCGGCAACTCCCTTGCCGTCCTTCTTGAAGTTCTTTTTACCCTTGCCTTTCTTGAACTTAGTGGTTTTATTCACCATCAACACTTGATGTTCCTTTTTGATTTCCACCTCCGCTGATTTCAGCATTGAATATACCTCAGGAATGGTCTTTTCCATCCCCTGCATATTGAAGTTCATCACAAAGCTCTTGTAGCTCGGTGGAAGCGACTGAAGGATTCTGTCAATGACCGCGTCATCCGGGAGATTAACTCCCAGCTGAGTCAAGCGGTTATGCAACCCAGACATTTTGAGTATGTGCTCACTGACAGAACTGTTTTCCTCCATCTTACAACTGAAGAACTTGTCGGAGACTTCATATCTCTCGACCCGGGCATGAGCTTGGAAAACCATTTTCAGCTCTTCGAACATCTCATATGCTCCGTGTCTCTCAAAACGCTTTTGGAGCCCCGGTTCTAAGCTGTAAAGCTTGACGCACTGAACGAGGGAGTAATCATCAACATGTGACTGCCAAGCGTTCATAACGTCTTGGTTCTCTGGGATGGGTGCGTCACCTAGCGGTACTTCTAGGACATAATCATTCTTGGCAGCTATGAGGATGATCCTCAGGTTCCGAACCCAGTCTGTATAGTTGTTGCCATCGTCTTTCAGCTTGGTTTTCTCTAGGAACGCATTGAAGTTGAGGGCAACATTAGCGTGGGCCATTTGATCTACAAGACATAGTGTAAAGATTTTAGACAAAGTTCATGATAATTAAGTTCATCTAATCAAATTATTCAATGAACTCCCACTCAGATAGACATCCCTCTAGTCATCTAAGTGAAACATGATCCGAGTCAACTAGGCCGTGTCCGATCATCACGTGAGACGGACTAGTCAACATCGGTGAACATCTTCATGTTGATCGTATCTTCTATACGACTCATGCTCAACCTTTCGGTCTTCCGTGTTCCGAGGCCATGTCTGTACATGCTAGGCTCGTCAAGTCAACCCAAGTGTATTGCGTGTGTAAATCTGGCTTACACCCGTTGTATTCGAACGTTAGAATCTATCACACCCGATCATCACGTGGTGCTTCGAAACAACGAACCTTCGCAACGGTGCACAGTTAGGGGGAACACTTTCTTGAAATTATTACAAGGGATCATCTTATTTGAGCTACCGTCGTTCTAAGCAAATAAGATGCAAAACATGATAAACATCACATGCAATCAAATAGTTTCATGATATGGCCAGTATCATTTGCTCCTTTTGATCTCCATCTTCGGGGCTTCATGATCATCGTTGTCACCGGCATGACACCATGATCTCCATCATCGTGTCTTCTTGAAGTTGTCTCGTCATCTATTACTTCTACTACTATGGCTAACGCTTTAGCAATAAAGTAAAGTAATTACATGACGTTTATGTTGACACGCATGTCATAAATATATTAAGACAACTCCTATGGCTCCTGCCGGTTGTCATACTCATCGACATGCAAGTCGTGATTCCTATTACAAGAACATGATCAATCTCATACATCACATATATCATTCATCACATCCTTTTGGCCATATCACATCACACGGCACATGCTGCAAAAACAAGTTAGACGTCCTCTAATTGTTGTTGCAAGTTTTTACGTGGCTGCTATAGGTTTCTAGCAAGAACGTTTCTTACCTACGCCAAAACCACAACGTGATATGCCAATTTCTATTTACCCTTCATAAGGACCCTTTTCATCGAATCCGATCCGACTAAAGTGGGAGAGACAGACACCCGCCAGCCACCTTATGCAACTAGTGCATGTCAATCGGTGGAACCAGTCTCACGG
>NC_053024.1:661655058-661744770 GCF_003073215.2 Triticum urartu | reverse complement strand
TCGCTCGAGCCGCCGCCGCCGTCCCGCCGCCCGAGGTTTACCTCGATCCCGCTGCCGGTTTTCCTGGAAAAACCGTTCGGTTTTTGTCAGTTTTTTGTTTCGTTTTTTCTTTAGATCGGTTTTTTTCCTGGTTTAGGATAATTAGCGAGCGTTCGTTCGTTTTAACGAACGCGTTCTTCATTTAGATTCAGTTAACGAACGTTTGTTCATTAAACTGTTCGTCGTTTTTCTTTTTCTTGAATTAAATCCGCGATTTTCTGATCGCGATTTCTGATCCGATTTTCGTTTTAGTTTATCTTTTCGCTCGTTTATCGGAATCAGGTGATTCAAGCGCCTGGAGTTTCGTCTCGAAACCCTCTTTCCGTTTAACCAACTTAAACAAGTTTTTGCTTCTGTAAAAATTGCCTTAGATCCAGAATAGTAAACGAAGCCTGTTTCTTTTGCCGTTTGTCTTTCGTTGTTTCGTTTGATTCGATTCTTTTTACCAACCGGAGTTCTTAAGTTGAACTTTCTGGTTAAATCTCTTATTTGAGTTTCACCTGTGCATTAGTTGAGTACTTATTGTGTGCTTGTTTGTTTGCGATAGAGTACCCGGAGTGCGCCGCTTGTTACTTCGAATCGCTAGGTTTCCCGGATCATCAGCAAGCCAAGTAACACTTTGATCATACCTCCTACTACCCAGTTTTATTGCATTAGATCAATCCTTACACATTGCATGATTAGGATCTAATTAAATTGTGGGTTTGGGAAGTAGTTGAGGTAGTACCTATTACCTGTCTAATTATCAAACCTTTGAGAGTTACTTCTACGTTTGCTTATTATTGCTATGCTATGCTAGTAGACGTGGATTGGGTGAGTGTATCCATGACAGATGTGAGCTTTGTTAATTAATGGTTTACTTAAGGTGGCAACCTAAACACACATCTGGGTGGATTGAGGCACCTGGGTATTCCAGGATTGCCTGTTTTCTTTTGGACCGCCACCTAGGCTCAAAGGGATCATGAGATTATTCATGCTAGAAACTTCCGTGTGCAGCCACAAGCTATTATGGGCTCTAGCATAGTTGACTAAGTCGTGCGAACTCTTATAGTGGTAGACTAGCAGATGTAGGGGATGTAGGTGGTATGGTCTACCCATCGTAAGGTGCTAGCGCTTCTGAAAGACTATGTCTCGGTCATCCGTTTCTCAAACACCGTGTAGTGCGAGAAACCAAACGGAGGCGATCGAGTCTTGTGGGGAAAAGTGCGCAAACCTCTGCAGAGTGTATAAACTAATCATGGTTAGCAGTGTCCCCGGTTATGGACATCTTGAGTATCTAGTACCTGGATTATCATGTGAATCTCAACATGTTACTCTAAAGATTAATTTTGTTGGGTTTGTTTAATGATGATGTTTAATTGGGATTGAGAATGCTGTCAACCATTCTCAATGTTTAACAACCACCATAATAGTTAAATAAATTTATTCCTTTACAGTAGGGAAAAATTGGCTTTATGCAAAACTGTAACCATAGAGCTTTCCACCAGCCAAATATGCATATAGTATAGCTGTTTCATTCCATTATTCTCTATGTGTTACATTGCCAGCATATTCCATGTGCTGACCCGTCTTCGGGCTGCAACGTTAATGTTGCAGACTTTTCAGACAATGATTAAGGAGTTTTAGGTCGTGGTTCTATACTCAGTGATGCCGTTGGAGTTGATGGACTCACTTATCTTCCAAGCCTTCCGCTGTTATCGTTATTAGATGGCCTTAAGCCATTTTTATTGTATTAAGTTATCTTTGGAGACACTCGATGTAATAAGTGTGTGATTGCTACTCTGCTATAAATCCTTCAAGTACTGTGTGGTGTCAGCATTATTGATCCAGGGATGACACCGGAGCACAGAGATTGGACCGTTTGAGGTCTGGTCGCTACAAATAGCTTGACGTCGTGGCAAATGACAAACAGGTTAGGCCAGTGCTGGGGTTGGGTACTAAGGAAGTAGCTGGAGCAACAAAAGGGATGTTAGTGGCGAGTCTGACTGGGTCTAATCTGCAAGGTATATGTATTTGATCTAAACTAATTTCTAATAATGTATTGTTTGAAGGTTGGATGTAACGAAGGATGGGGTGAGGTTGATACTGATGGCAAGGTTGTCATTAAAAAACCTGGTTGCGAGCTATGTACTACTGAAGATGATGCAGTCTCTGGAAGTCCAAAAGGACAAAATGTTGCCTGTTATGAAAGTGAAGATGAGATTGACAACATCTGGAGCAAGAAGATTAAGACCGAGCCAAATGTTTAACTTGCGTGCAATGTATTAGTAGGAAGTGTTACGTTCCTGTCGTTTCAGTTTGTGTATCAGTTTGAATTAATGAGAAAATTTGAAAAAAGTACCTGCAGTTATTTTTAATACTTGTCCGGGAATGGACTGGGCTTGTATGGGTGTCGGTGGCCGGCATGCAGTAACTGGAGCGTATCTATAAAGATACGATACATAGGTTTTTGAAAGCATCCCTACATGTAAGAGGTGGTGAGGCATGCATGTACAGTACACATGCTGGCGTGGAGCTGATATGAGCCTTGAGTAAGCCTCTCCACACTTGCCAGCTAACCTATGCAGGGGTGAATGCTCCACATTTAGTTATTGGCGTGCACCGGGCTAGAGGCGTGTTCGTACCCACAGGGTAGTGCCAAAGAGAGCTGTAGTAGAGAGAAAGAGATGATGATCTGCACACTATTGATGGTGAGTTGACATGTTGGGAATAAAAAAAACCATTTTTACTTGAAAAAAACGCGATGTCAAGCCGGTCCACATTAATACAAAGGTGGCAACTGGGTGGTAGATGAGGGGGGGGGGGTTAATTCATCTTTGTCACTCTACTCTCCTCGGCTATCCTCTAGCTCGTCTCCTATGAAATATGCTGTGAACCAGAGAGAGAGAGAGGAAACCGTGAGGAACAGACGGTCCGTCCATGGAAGTAGAAGACCTAGAGGTAATATCCAATATATTAAACTTTTAGTAACAATTTTCTGGCTCTGGTTCTATTTGGATTAGGTTCTATCTATACCTAGAAAGCTCTTTGACTGGGCTGGGCCTATGGACTGGTTCCTATAGGTGTTGGTCAAAGCTTTGTTTTATCTTTTAATGGATCTGGGTCTTTGTTTTTCTTCTAGTTGCTGGTTCATATGGTTTGCGTGCTGGATGTACTGGTGGAGTTTGATTTGGTGCTGGTACCTGAACCTAATATGGTGGACTTGAGTATTAAGTTCCTAGGTGTATATGCACTTGGATTCCTCCCAAGTCGACATTTTTGGTTTCTGTACTAGTTGCTTTCGCAAATAAAAATGGGAGATTTCTTCTTTTTGCTTGTACTTTATTTCCATAGATGGTTGGGGGAGGGGGGATGATGTGATTTGATTCAATCTATCATGTACAGTAACTGAAAACTTGGTACTATATTGACTATGAACTTTATTGCAGATGTCATCAGAAAGACGGATTGGTAGTACTAGTAGGGTGCCTAAGCATAGGTTCTTGTCTGATTGGGAAACTGGATCTAGCAGCATATGTCTAGTTGCAGAGGTTTCTCCTACAAGGAGGTATGAAGATCTAGGGGTGGTTCCAGACTGGAAAATTAACACTTGCTTCACTCCTAAAGTTCTGAAAGTTGCAATGCATGGTTGGGGGGAAGACTAGAAGGCAGCAGGCAGATCTATGGGGCTCGCTGGTGTTCTTGTCATTGATACGTTTCCAAAGAAACATAAAGAGCAGGCCATGCAGCTACTGATGAGTGTGATCCCTGAGCAATCATGTTTATCATTGGACACTTTAGGACTGAGAACAGTTGTTTTGAATGCAGATGTGTGTTGAAGGATACTTGGAACCAGGAAAGGTGGTTCGAATGAAATACAAGGGTGCTCAGAGCCTGCTGAAGTAGATGATATAAAGGCAGTTAGGAGGCTTCTGAAACTTCCTGAAACATCTATACCAATAAAAGTGGATGAACTTGTAAAGATTCTGATTAAGGAACATACATCAAGAATGGATGCAGAAGAAAGAATCGGGTTTTAGAGGGCGTTTGCAATGCTATACGTGACAACATTTGTAAGTCCTAGGGAACACCTAAATCAAGCTACTCATTCTGCTTGCCAATTGGTGTTGGAGCATGAAGATTTGACAGATTTGAACTGGGGCAAGTACACTATTGATGAAATACTTGTTGGTGCGACTAAAGCCAGGGCAAGACAATACATGAAAACATCGTGAGTATATGGTTGCCTATTAGTACTCATGGTGAGATTAGCTTATTCCTTATATATTTGAACCAACCAGAATTGCTAGACATTGCATACATTAATGTTTTTTGGGTCTGAATGCAGGTATTGTTCTTCGACTCAGTCAACGTAGGTTTCATAAAACTTAATGACCAAGCGAAGCCATGGATCAAATACTACAATGCTAGCTTGCTGGAAGCACTTGTGAATTATAATAGTTCAAAGGTGGATGGTGTAACAACATATGGAATGTTGAAGGTATTTTGAAAATGGGTGATAACTTATATGTAATTGGGATTATGCTATGATTGTAAAAAAATGTTTAAAATAGGTGTATATACAACTCAGTCGAGCAATATAGACCTAGATATAGACTCGGCAAAGATTTAAAGTTCCCGTGGAAAGAATGAAACAGAATATAAGTTTGACAAGTATATAAGTTCTGTGCAACAGAATACAAATCGGTATACTGCACGACATTGAATAAAAAAGACTTCCTATTGTGATACAATAAAGAAATCTGATTAATTTGGATGATAGAACAACAATTATTCTTTTGTTTATTTCCTTAAAAGTATATTGCTTCCTTTGTAAGAAAATAACACAAAATATGTGGGGTTGCAATTCGTAGGAACTATATTATTCCAGGGGTATATTAACATGTATAAATCCTGTTATACAATGTCTAACTGTGAAACTATTTTGTATTCAGCCTAAGAAAAGCATGCCAGACTTCAATTACGAAGGAGAGGCTGATATTCTGGAAATGACAAAAAATGTAAGTAATAAAATAATTGTCTTGAAATAGAATAATGCTAAGTAGAAATGGTCTGATTTTGATGTTTACATCTGTCAGGCGATGCCATTGTTCACTGCACATGCGGAAAGAATGACATTGGAGGGTACAAACCATAGCATGAATTTACACAATATGTTAGTGGCAGCAGGAGGGGCTAACACAAATATGGCCAGGATGATTAGGGAAAATTAGTTACATAATGAGAAGAGTAGGGTTGTTGAAGATTTTGGAAAGTTGTTTGAGTGCATCATAAACATCAGACTGGAGAACAAGAAAAATAACATTAGTTATTTGAGGGGCAGTGGAAATATGTTGATTGAAGGTAAATAAAAAAATAGAATTACAGCTGCATTAAAACGGACATAAGTAAGTTGCAGAGTGTTTGACAGGTTTGAAGACAGAAATCATGCAGTTATTGAAAGGGATAGGTGCTTCAAAAGACAACAGTGTGGCAGGTATGAAAAACTGCTTTCAACAATTTTTTTACGCAACAACTAATGTATAGGGGGATTATTAGAGGGGTTTTAATTCCTACATCGAAAAAGTGTTGAGATAAATGATAAAACATAGTTTTGTGTTCTGGGACAACATGAATAATTTAACATTCAAACTTATTCATTTTATTTTATTCTATGGCGGAAAGAGTCTGCTACTTTTCTGAAGGAAAGTAAAGGGAAGGAGAAAGTGGATGATGGCACTGGGAAAAGCTTACTTGGTAAGTTATGTGATGATGATAGACAGATGAGTGGAATGTAATTCCATTCAAAAGTTGATGGGTGCAACTGAATTAATTTGAAATACATTGGGGGAGACAAGGGTGGTTTTTCCAATTATTGCATGGGACCTCTAAAAAAAATTACCCAGTAACAAGTTGGGACTGGATGAGTGGTATGAAAGAAAAGGGGTATTTGTTCCAATGTCTGTGTTTGTGCAAGCATATTTAACACAAAGAATAAATGGTAAACTTTTGCTAAACCAACACTTGTAGTTTATATGGTAGCACTATGAATTATGCTTCATATATATAATGTACTGACATCTGAATACAACAGCTGATATACCAGATTTGAACATCCCAACATATGATGAAGGACAGTTTGTAGCCCAGACAAATGAGGTGGCGCTTAATCAGAAGAAAAGGCAGGCTTCTGATATGACTAGAGTGGAGGAAATAGTTTTCGAGCCAGCGAAAAGGAAATGTGTATATGTGAGACAACGTAGGAAGAAAGTTGTTTTTGCAATCTCGCCTTTTGCACTAGGGCAATGCTATGAGGAGATAAGGCACGCAGTGGCAAACGTGGGGTTGAGGAACATGAAGCAATCATTCCTGGGAACGCGTCCTCGGTAAGCTTTCAGGAACTAAGTTTGATTATGTAACATGTATTAGAAATTTGCATGGGAGTTTGACTGACACTGGTGAAAACTGTGGTTGTAGCACTTGGTTCAAGCATGAGGAGCCTGATTTGCTGGAGATGACTGGGGATAAATTTGTAGATCGGTTTACTAGTCCATGTGGACTGACTTATAGAGGATTTGCTGTGGTGATTAGGATGATGTGGGTGGTTGAGCTGACTTGGATGACACCTGCACAACGAAACCGTTGGAGGCACATCTTTCTACCTCTTTGGGCGGTGAGTTATTAAAAACTATGGGGCAAAACAAATTAGGAAGAGACGATTCCTTGCTAATAATGACAATTTCATATTTGTTTAGGAGCTTGTGGTGTATGATAAAAATTATCTTGCGCATTCAAAGGTGAAAGAAATGTTCACAAGTGAGGTTTGGGGGTATGATCTGCCGTGCTGCAGGATGGTAAGTAAATTGTTTGTACTTGCAATCCAAAGTTTGTAGTCGTAAGATTTGTTTTGATATGAAGTAAGTTGTGTGACCGGTTATTTCAGATAATAGCGCCTATAAGAGACAAAGAACAATAACTGGACATTGTATGCTATTGACATGAGCGAATGCATTGTGCATGTCCTTGATCCAAGGAGTTCATGCATTGGAGAGGAACAACTGCTGGAAAACACAGTGGCATTTGTGACAAGCTGATTACTGGATTAGCGAAGTGTGCAAGAGAGTTCTATAAGGGCTGGGAAGTGGTCCCCGAGAAGTTAACATACACCCGAAACTTCATGGGCCAGCCAGCATGTAAGTTAATTGTTTACTACTATTTTGTTATGCTTATATGAAAACTTTCTGGTTAATAACAACTAGTTTCGTTTACGCAGTGAAAAATCTGCGTTCGACATGGTGCACCATTTCACATACTTCGACAGGAAATCACTAGTGAAAGGGAGATCAAAAGCAAGTTCTTCCCCTACTTTCCTGTCTTTCAAAAAAATAATTTTTTAGATATGGTTGTTATATCATATTTATAATAATTCCGGCTAGAAATTTAATATATCTAATGTTTACTTCTTGTAGGAGTTGAATAAACAACTAAAGGCCAATGACCTACAGATGGTTCTAGGAATGAAAGGGAACAAAGGATACTCGCCAAAAGGCGTCCTTGCGCCTGAAGTCTAGATTCCAATGGATTAGAGGAACAAGTATGTAGAAGTGATATGTGTGTATTATTTTGCGTTTGAATATGTATCAGGCTTCATCATGGTACTGAAATATGCTGACATGTGGACAAACTGCAACATGTAGACATGGCTGCATATATGGAGTGCTTATCTGCGAGCTAAGAAAAATTGAGTTGTACCATCTAAGGATGGGGGGGTTTTGTTTGTTGGTATGCTTCAGAAATCTAATATTTAACATGTTGCCCCTTGGGGCATGCAAAGTGTTTTATGGTAAGCATTCCTGAACAGAAAATAGTCAATTTTTGAGAGTAAATGAATGAGGAAAAAATGAAGCAATATTGCCAGAAATTTGTTAAATCGTGGACTGGCAATAGTAAGAATTTTGCAAAGACATGAACTGAATAGTACATATATTATTCTGATAATAAACATGATTGACATCTAGGAATAAAGTTAGGGGACTCACAAGGGGCTGGAGGGGGTCTGCAAATCTTAGCAATCTTGAACCAATGGGCAGATCACTAGGCATCTTGGATGAGGAGGCCTGCGATGCAATAGGGGGATTCGTTTAGGAAGGGGAAGATGAGGCTGCTAAGCAACTGTTGTATATTGCAGGGGACAGGGGAAGGGGAGAAGAAATGAAGATCTGAGAGGAGAGGAGAAGTGAGGAGAAGTGCACAATGCCAGATCTGTAAGGCCGAAGTGGTGGGATGACTAGGGGGTAGGTGGTTTGAGTGGCTGGGAGTAGTGTCATGGTGAGTGAGGTGAGGCTTTGGTGTTGGCTGCTGATTGGTAGAACCAACTTTAGGTGCTATGGTGGGGCAAACAAGGGTGGTTTGCTGCTCGGGGATCTGAAAGGAACTGGTGGAGAGACTTAAGAATAATGTTACAGGGTTAAGTGGTAAAATTGATATTTCGTCACTGGAAAACTTAAATTATTCTAGCTTTGTGGCAGCCTACTAACATCTGCAGGAAAAAGATACATACAATTAGGAGATAACAAATAAGGCATATTGTGAAGATGGGAATAAATACTTGAACAATACTAATAAATCCTTAAAACAGGGGGTAGATTCGAATACCCGTTACATGGTTCGGTAAATATAGTGCTGGAAGATAAAATTAAGATGGAATTTGGATATAGTTAACGTGCGTACATCACGGAATACTTGTTCAAAGAACTATTCTTCCTTATACTATCCATGCAAGATTGTTTTGAGCGTTGCTCGGAGGCTGGCGAGGTTGCCATCTAACTGCAGTAACTCGGCCACCATGAGTTTCTTCTCATGAACAAGTGTTTCCTGAGTTTTGCAATGAAACAGGGGGGATGTGAGCATGATGCTGAAGATATAAATGTATAAAATATAGTAGAGGGAGTTGACTTACATTGTTTAGCTTTGTAGCAAGACCGATGCCGTTGAAGTAACGAGCCATGTGAATCATACAGTCGCCACTCTCATTGCGGTCAAACAATGTGGCGGAAAGAAACTGGAAATTTTTCTTCCAATTAGCTGATTCAACATGCCATGATTTGAAAAACTTGTTCAAACAGGTGAAGAGGGCATTGTGAAGGTTGTCAGCAATAATTACATGGCTGGCTTTTTGGGCAGTGTAAGAACATGCATCAGCCAGTGGATCGCACATGTGGATGATCTTCCTCTTCATGTCCCAACAATACACACTCCATCCATACTGAAGGTAGGCTGGGATAATGAACTTAAAAATGAAAATGTTAATAATTTTTCTTCCTATGCAGAAGTGGAACGTTTTAAGATGAGATATTTACTAGGCGCGTGTTCGGGAGTTGTTGGCTTATATTTTGTGGGATGAATTGTTTCTGAATAGATACCATGTCCCATACATTATCTCCAGCGAGTACAACTGTCTTTAGCAATAAAAAAATTGGTTATTTAGAATTGAGATATTGAAGCGAAAAGAACAATAAGTATGTCATACCGAGAAATCAGCTTCGATGTAACAACGCCATTTGGGGGTGGATCCAGGGTATAGCGAATGGTTATCAATCTGATTCAAACGGCGAAATATGAGACAACAAGCTTCGTGATCAAGAAGCTTGCATCCATACAACTGGTCGGCGATAGTGTTACCAGTAAGAGAGCAATAATGGGGACTGGCATGTGTAATCCACGGGCTGTGACAAAAGAAATAGGATCAGGACAACTGAAATAAATGACAAATTATTGAAACAAAAATAAGGGATATGCCATACCAGCTAAGTTCACTTGCTGGGTAGTTTCGAAGATATGAGTCAATAGCGATTAGAACGTCAGTTGGTGGATGAATGTGTAATCTACCATCAGTCCAATGAGAACCAGCATAAGAGGTGTGCAAGGTAGATATGGGGGTGGGCTTGAATGGTGAGATCTAAGAAAATAGGACAACATCTTCAGGGGGTCTATCTCATCGGTGAACATGAGGATGCCGCCTATTAGGCTGTCAGCCCAACATTTTGACTCTTCAGGTTGTGGTTGCAATTTTGAGTTCTTGGGGGTAACATCGTCATCGGCGTCATATGCTGGAAGCATAACATGGAGAGGGGAGGTTAAAAAATAATAAAATAGTGACGAATTAATGCATACCACTGGATGACAACGAACAAAATTAGTGACTTACAATTTATCTTGCTTTTCTTGTGTGAGGGTGTGACCTCATTGATAATGTGAGACAAAGTGGCAACCTTATGTTTATCCTTTGGTGCTGCGAAGGTGGCACCTAACATGGAAGAAGGTGTGTTAACATGTGAAACTTGTGATCACTAATGTTTTTTAGTATAATAGTTACCTTCAGACTTAGACTGTTGCTTGGAATGACAGTACAAATTAGATATAAGAGGGGTTTCAGCTGGCTGCTGTTCTTGTGCAATGCATGTTGTACCACGGAGCATGCAACAGAGGCAACTTTTAGATAAGGTGGACACAAGGATGTGAATAAATCGAGTGTTCTCTTCATGAACGGATCGCTTCAATTCATTGCAGGCTTTAAAGGAAACAACATTGTGCTGATTGAGGAGTATGCACAACTCAGAATGTGCCTGTAAATAAACTTGAATTATATAGGTAGTGGGAATACATTTGTGGTGGTGCGGAGTGGTTTAAAAAACAATGTTAGATGTTTACCAATTGTGGGTAGTTAGACTTGAGGATGCTGCTGAATTTCGAAGGCGTAGGGATGTTAGTCAAGAATGAAGAAGTTCCAGCAAAACCAGGTTGAGGGCTATCTGTAACGGTTGTTTTTTTGGACGGAATAACTGGTTTCTTTGATGAGGAGGTATTTGCATCAGTCTTTGAATCCCAAACGGAGCGTATGTAGCATATCTGAGAATGGTGACGGATCTGAAAAAAAGGGAATTAGTGCAGTGCAGTCATTTATCATCGGCTTCAAATGAATGGATTGGCAAATTACTACATAATAATACCTGGCCCAGGGAGAAGTCAGGGGGGCCCAGGGCCAATTTTAGTGCACTAGATGATCATCTTCCCGATTCTTGATTCGTCAAAACAGGATATTCGTGGGTATGAATTGTGAGGGAGGTTTAGCATGCCAAGGTCTAGGTTGTCGAGATAGAAAATCTGCAATTCCATTGAGTTTTAAATTATGGCTGTTTGGAGGAAGCAAAGAAGAATCTTCTATGTATCGCAGAAAACAAAATATGCTTGATAGTAGTGAATACCTGGAAAAAAGATGGCATCCCATCAAGTGAGTAACAAGTCTATTATTTTGAATGTCTTGCTTTACTTTCCAGCAAGCCGCCAGTAAATCAGCAAACACATAATCACACAAGTTGAAGTCGATAATTTTATCCGTGTTTGCAATAGTTTACTAGTAATCAATGATGGCATGATCATGTTTACTGGACGGTGTCAGGATGTGGCCCATGTAAAAGATCACGAAAGCCATCTCGAAACAGTCAATCTCTAAATTACTGGAAGTTGATTCATTTAGATCTTTCATTATAACCATTTCAACACATTTCAGCACTTGATTCCCTTTGTCAGGCATACCCAACACAGATCTAAAAAACTGAACTGAACTTTCGGTTTTTTGATATTCAAGGTTGTGTATGTCTAGCTTGCCACATGGGATACCGAACACTTTGTGTATATCCCCTAGCCAGAACCTAATAGATCTGTCATGAGATAGTTTGATGCATCTGTTTGGCCCATCTACCATTCTCATGAGCCATGTGCTAAATTTCAAATTGAGCTTAGAAATAGCGGGTAGTGGCAACATGCCACCATAACCAATTTCTACTACAAGTCTGTGGTTAAAATCGTTGAATGTATATATAATTGAACAAAAATTTTGAACTGAAGTCCTGGAACTTGGGGTCGGGCAAGCAGGGTCCAAGGAGGAAAGGTCGAGGCCTGGGTGATAACCATCTTCATCAGGTCCATGAAGGCTGCTGTGAGGGTGAATAAAAAAGAGCACACAATCTTAGAAGCCAGCCGGTGTGATAGGGGGAGAGGCACAAAGAAGGAGGGAAGATGGGAGGGGAATAATGGAGATGGGGAACTGACCTGACGTGCGGACGGCTCATAGCAGGAGAGGGCAAGTAGGTGAAGAACACGTCAGATGCCGAGAATATGGGGCGGCGATAAGAGGGGTAGCGTGGGTGAGCAGAGTTTGATGGATCTAGGGTTCTTACTGGAACAGTACGGCGCAGTGCTGCTTCGGATGGAGGCTCTGTTTTATTCTGCTCGGTTGGTAAGTGGTGAGAGGGTGAGAAGAGGAAGATGGATCTAGAGAGGTACTAGCTGTCTCTCCTATCGTCATGAGCATTACCTGATGTCTACATAAATGTCAGGACCCCGATTCCAAGTCACATCGATCTAGCCGGTAACACCTCATATCACTTTGCGGCCTCACGCACGGTATTCCCACGGGTGTCGGCTTACCATGGCCCGGGACCGTTTGCGCCTTTGGCTCACGTATATGATAGTGTCGCTAGCATCCATATGACAGAGAACCCGGGCCGACATGACTAGTCGTGAACCCAAAGTGGCACTAACTTACGGGGACAGGCATACATGAATCAACATCGAGCATGTCGGTCAGCAGCGTGTGAATCCGGGCTGTAGCACTGGGCTAACAGGACTCCAGTGAACCGGGCTGTAGTAGGCTAGGCAGGACTCCGGATGTCACCGCATGAAATTTCCCTGAAGGGACAGACACAGGAACGAAGTGAATCACATGCCGGCCAGTCAAGTGTTCCGGAGCAGTAGTGCTGGGCTAGCAGGACTCCGGTGAACCGGGCTGTAGCGGACTACTATGGCTCATGGAAGCACAAGACTACATTTCCCCATAAGAGAGGCTACCAGGGATAAACAACTAGGTTGTCGGATCCCACACATACCAAGCATTTCAATCATACACACAATATGCTCAATATGTGCAATACAACATGGCATCACAACAAGACTCTATGACTCAGAGTATTTATTCATTAGGCTCCGGGGAGCGAGATATTACAAACATGGGTCTCATGACCCAATAATCATAGCATACAATCAAAGCACATGCGGAAGCTTAACATGTCTGAGTACAGACATCTGTAAATGAAAAAGGCTGAGAAGCCTGACTATCTACCAGATCCTGCCGAGGGCACAAGATCGTAGCTGAGGTATCAAGCTAAACGTCGAAGTCCACATGGAACTACTAGCGAGACCGATGTCTCTCTGCAAAACATAAAATAGGCAAACGTGAGTACAAATGTACCCAGCAAGACTTACATCAGAACTATCTACATATGCATCGGTATTAACAAAGGGGTGGTGGAGTTTAACTGCAGCAAGCCAGCTTTGACTCGGTGGCTATCCTGAACTACGACTGCAAGTAACTCTTTTGAGGTGGCGCACACGAGTCCACATATTCACCATACCAATACACCACTATGGATCCGCTCCCGTCTCCCTACGAGAACGCCATCCATAGCACTCACGCTTATCTTGCGCATTTTAGAGTATCCACTTTCACTTGTCTATGAACTATGCAAGGGGTCCAAGTTTCCATATCCGAGGAATCTGGCTATTTGAATAGATAATGATAACCCTGCAGGGGTGTACTTCTTCACACACGCTCTCGCCACTTATCGCCCTGTACACGTCATGTACCTCGGCAACCTTCAAGCGGAAGACGGGTGAGGGAGTCGGCCACGACCTGACTAACCAACAAGTCTCTAGTCCAGGTTTATCGCCTATTCGGGTTCCATCCGCAAGGAGATCTGGTCGGGGTGTCGCTCACGGCCCCAAATGATGTGTGCAGGGTTCCCAAGCCCACCATCCGGGTGCCACTTGGTACACCATGCCGCTGTGCCTAGTCTGTCCCAAGCCCACCTATACCGGGTGCCACTTGGTAGACTACTAACACTACCTACAAACACCAGAAACTAGTTGCAACTCCTGGACAGAGATCGAGTTGATTAATAAGCCGAGAGGGGCCGAGTTACCGGAACCCAATGTGTGGTAGTAACTGTTCATGGATCACAAACACAGAACTCAGTTCCTGAGAACGGCTGCAATGAGACAACCCACCATGTACTCCTACATGGCCTCTCACCACTACCTTTACCAAATCGTGTTCACACACTTAGCTCTCAACGGTAGGACATGTTCACCATGTTCCAATTCATTCCCGATGAATCAGACCTGACTCAACTCTAAGCAGTAGCAGGCATGACAAACAAGCATGAATGAGTAGGCACATCAGGGCTCAAACAACTCCTACTCATACTAGTGGGTTTCATCTATTTACTGTGGCCATGACAGGTCATGCAGAGGAAAGGGGTTCAACTACCGCAGCATGTAACAGTTGAATCGCTGTTGTTCTAATGCAGTAAAAGAGAGCAAGAGCGAGAGAGTGGGGTTGTATCGGAATGAACAAGGCGGGGTTTTGCTTGTCTGGCACTCCTGAAGATAGTATAGTTCTTCATCGGTGTCATTGAATTCATCGCTGGATCAACGTCTACTGCGGGGGTACAAACATCGGCAACTGAGAAAGAACACAATCAACACATGACGATATGCAACAATATGATGCATGCTATGACATGGCAATAGGAATGTGTTTTGGGCTAATGCAAGCTAGAACATATTGAAATGAGTCCATTTGGACCAAAGATTCAAATGCAAACCCATTTTATGAAGTCATATTAGTGCATTAACTTGTTTCACCTAAACAGCAAGGTTAAAGTGTTCTAACATGCATGAAACTAGTACATATGGAAAGATTGGATTTTTTTGATCATTTTTCATATATAATTTATCTTATTTGGAGTTATAGATAATTTTCTATGATTTTTAGAAGTTTTGGGCATTTTCTGGAATTTCCTGAATAAACTTAAATCCAGAAAATGATTTATAGCATCAGCATGATGGCTGCACGACGTCAGCAAGTCAACAACGCCAGTCCAGGTCAAACCTGACGGCTGGGACCCACACGTCAGTGTCTCAGGGCTACTTTGGGTGGATGACAGGTGGGCCCGGTCAACGCTGACTAGGCCATGGTCAGAGCTGACACGTGGGGTCCACGGCATTAGTACTAATCTAACAGAAAAAATAGACTAACCTAATTACGCTCAGGGGCCCACATGGCAGTGGCTCAAGGGGGTGTTTAGAGTGGTCATTAGAAGTTCATGAGACTGCCACGGTAGCATCGCCGGAGCTCAACGCCGGCGACCTGGGAACGCGGCGGTGATGATCGGGACGGCGGCTCTGGCGACCAAATCGATGGCCGAGCCGCAACGAGGCGGTGCTCGTGGGCTAGCTGGCTTGGCGTGGGGAGGTCGGTGGCCACGACGAACGGCGACGGTGGCGATGGCTCCGTTCGGTGGTGCTGCGGGAGAGAGTAGAGGAGGGGGGGGTCCAGGGAGAGGGCGAGGGGGTCGAGAGGGAGTGTGTGGCATCGCGGAGGGAGTCCAGGGCGACGAGGGGGAAGCCAGGCAGGCAGCTGCCTGCGTGGCGCGCCACGGCGCCGTGGCTGTCTTCTCCTCTGCCTTCTGGCTGGAGGAAGAAGATGCCCCTGCCCTCGGTGGGCCGGCCAGGTGGCTGGGCTGCCAGGTGGGCTGGGCCTGCATGTAACATAGGTAGTCTCTCTCTCTCTCTCTCTTTTATTTCTGTTTTTCTATTTTCTGCTGTTGTTTTTGATTTAGTAAAAATACTAAACCACTTGGTAAAATCCTGAAAATAATTTTAGGCACATTTGAAATATTTCCCACCAGCCCTCAAGTACTTTCAGGATTATTTGGACAATTAAAAATATTTATAAGATTTAAATGTCCAAATTCAAATACTTATGGATTAATTCAAAAATCCAAAGTATCCTAGAAAAATGTGCACCATTTTTGGCAGAGGTTCTAGACCAATCCAAAGATGAAGAACATTTTGGGAAAGCATTTTGGGTTCATTGAAAATATTTTTATTTGAACCTAGTTGAATTCTTTCTGATGCTAGGGTTTGGTCAATCCCTATTTCAACTTAAATAGAATTTAAACATGATGCAAAACACCAGGCAGTACCATAAGCTAGGGATGTGACAATAAATCATATTGATCAGCGAGTAATCAATCAACTTATCACTAACTGCATAAATTTGTCTCGATGGAGTAGCTGGTTAAATGCGAACCCATTCTGCATTCTGACGCGATTTGTGTAGTGCTTATGTCGGTGTTCTAGGAACGGGGGTCCCCAGACTTGCCTGCCTGCGGCTTGCGGCATGGCTCAAAGGGGGCCCCAGCACGGCCCATCTTCACCAACACAGACCCAAGACCCTGGCGAGGGGCCAAGCCTCGCGGGGTGGACAACGCGGAGCTTCCTCAGGCACGGCCTCACCAGGCTGGCTCGCGAGGAGGCGGAGAGATCAAGGCGGGGTACCTCATGAGGTGCCCGTGACGCAAGCCATGACGACCAAAGGCGCTAGGCGGGTGCCAGCCCGTGCAGTGTCCTCCTTTCCTCTTTGGTGCAAAGGGAGCAAGCGCAGCCGCGGAGTACTGAGGTGTCAGGCAAAGGTTGCCATTCCGGTGCAACAAGACCAAGACCAGGACGACTGCAAGACGGAGGTCATCGTGGAGCCCAAGACGGCGTCACCACCAGAGCTTTGTGCAGGCGAAGACTACTTTTGTTAGGATAGCTGGTACTAGCTGTCCCCCTTCAAATTAGCCCGCCATTGTTGGCTCCCTTCCCGCTCGATATTTGGAAAGAGGACCAGGGCCTCTATAAATAGGACAAGCCCCCCACGGGATCGAGGGGGACAGAAAAAAGACGAAGAAGAGACAAGAGAAAGACGAGAGAAGGAGAGAGGGAGGAGAGAATCATTGTCAGAGAGAGAAAGAGAGAACGGTGACTGAACTCCTCCCAGCAGTTCATCGCCCCAGCCAAGAGCAGACCCTCGCGAGGCTGTTCTTCATTGTATTGTTCATCATCATCAGCCCAAGAGGCAATCCACCACACCACACACTGGAGTAGGGTATTACACCACAACGGTGGCCCGAACTAGTATAAACCCTGTGTCATTCGTGTTGTTCTTTCCATAGCTTAGATCTTAGCGAGGCGGAGGGGTGCAGGTAGGTAGGAGGCGAAATCTCTGCGCGCACCCCAGTGTTCGAACCTCAAGGGTCTGCCGGAACCCGAAATCCGACATTTGGCGCGCCAGGTAGGGGTGCGCCGGAATTCGTCTTCCACCGCCCCGTTCTCCTCCGACCATCGCGCCCATGCCTGACGCTCGTCGGGCCCGCGCCAAGCGCCGGGCCGCTCTCGCTTCCCGCGTCACCCAGACAGCTCCTGTCGGCGGGCGTCCTCGCCGTTCCCCGTCACCTGCCGTCAACGCTGCCACCGGCCCGGCGGGGGACGAGCAGCAAGCATCGTCTCAGCATCTGTCCGTGCGACAAGGCGACCGCACCGCTACTCCCTCGCTCACCCCACCTGGTTCCTCGTCCCGCGCACTCCGCGCACCCATGGAGGCTCGAGCTACGCTCATCGCGGCAAACGAGCTCTTGCGCTACCATCCCGTCGACGACGTCTACGAAGAATGGCTCGACCGCGTCGCCGAGCTCGTCCGCGCCGCAGGGGGCTCTCCTGCGCCATCCGCTCCGCTGCACCGCACCCCGCCCCGCGCGGGCGACGAAGCTTCGGCGGCGCCCCGGCCGCCTCCTCCACAATAAGGCGCCATGGCTCCAAGGCGCGTGGCCCCTGGGCGGAACCCGCTCCGTCAGGTTCCAGCGCGGCAAGAGCAGAGCTGCCAAGAAGTCCCTCGCCCGCAAGAAGCTGCCCGGGCGCTCCCTGCTCCAGCACATCGCGACCATGCTCCTGCTCCCGCACGTCAAGACCCAGCTGCAGCGCGTGGGGACATGCAAGACCAAGCTCTCCGTCACCCAAGGCCTCCCGTGGCCACAGCAGGCTACCGCGCCTTCACCACCGAGCTACACAGCGTCACGTGGCCCGGCAAGTTCAAGTCGGACCTGCCTCCTCGTTACGACGGCACGGCTGACCCTGCGGAGTTCCTCCAGCTCTACGAGCTGGGCATCGGAGCTGCCAACGGAGACGAGAAGGTCATGGCAAACTGGTTTCCCATGGCGCTCAAGGACGGGGCCCGCACCTGGCTCCTGAACCTGGCTCCAGGCACGATCTCCTCCTGGGACGAGATGCGCACCCACTTCATCGCCAACTCCAAGGTACTCGCGACTGGCCACCCACCGTGAGCGACATGCTCCGCATCAAGCAACAACCCGGGGAGACCCTGCAGAAGTACATCCAGCGCTTCAACAACGCACGCCTCAAGATTCCCAAGGTGACTAAGGAGGCCATCATCTCAGCCTTCTCCGACGGCGTGCGCGATGTCAAGATGAAGGAGGAGCTGGCGATGCATGAAGACCTGTGCACTTCCTTGGAGCTGTTCAACTTGGCAACCAAGTGCGCCAGGGCTGAGGAAGGGCGTCTCTCCCTCCTCGAGAGGCCTGCCGCAGACCCAGAAGAGAAGAAGCCCAAGGCCAAGGATGTGAAGTGCAAGGGGGCTGCCGTGCTCGCGGCAGAACCAGACACCAAGCGGGGAAGAGATCAGCCCGAACCTTCCAAGGGCAGCCGGTATTGTGTGTACCACGACCTCCACACCCACGACACCAACAAATGTCAAGAGCTCCGAGCCTTGCGAGAAGGAAGAATCGGCTGTCGCCCCAACCGCGGTGACCGGGGCTACGGTCGAGGAGGAGGAAGGAACGCAGGACGCTGGGAAGACCGTGGCCCGCGCCAAGGGTGGCGCGAACAACCTCGCGAGGATCGCTGGCAAGACCCGCCTCGCGAGGAAGACTGGAGGGATCAGCCTCGCGAGGATCGCCCGCATGGCAACGCAGGCCTCCCTCCGCTGCCGCCGCAGCCAAGGAGAAACGAGGACCGCCACCAAGACGAGGGGGCTGGGGGCTTCCAGGAGCCGCGCGTGATCGCCTGCATCCTGGGCAGGGCTCAGACCCCAGCCTCTCAACGCATCTTCAAGCAGTTCGCCCGCGAAGTGAATGCAGTCCTCCCCAGGCTTGAAGCCACGCGCCCTCTCAGGTGGTCGGCGTGTGCCATCACGTTCAGCTCAGCAGATCAGCTCAAGTGTGCGGCTACAGCCAGAGTCCTCCCGATGCTTTGTTCCCCAATCATCAGGTACGTGGTGGTCACCAGGACCCTCATCGATGGCGGGGCAGGGCTCAACGTCCTGTCCGTGGAAACATTCAACAATCTCCAAGTGCCCTACAGCCAGCTTCAGCCAACCAAGCCCTTCTCTGGAATCACCGACGGCTCCACGGTCCCGATTGGGCAGGTCCGCCTCCCTGTCACCTTCGGGGCACGCGACAACTACCGCACCGAGCTCATCGACTTCGACGTTGCTCACATTCGCCTGCCATACAACGCCATCCTTGGGTACCCAGTGCTGGCCAAGTTCATGGCCGTAACTCACCATGGCTACAACGTCCTCAAGATGCCAGGAAGTGGCGGCGTCATCACGGTGCCCTGTGAAGAGAAGGACGCGGTGTGTTCCCTGGAACGAGCCTTTCAGGCCGCGTCACTGGAAGACCCGGATCGCGGAAGCAGGAGGCTTCCCGAGACCGCCCCCAAGAAGAAGAAGACATTATGCGGCCCGGCCCCTCAGGAGGCAGGCCCCTCTGGGCCCGTGCCTGCCAAGGGGGAACCTCCTTCCGTTGCATAGGAAAGTGCGCCCGGCGCCCTCCTCAGGCAGGGCTCGGGGGCTCTCCCCTGGAGGGCCACCGACCTGGCTAGGGTCACGAGGGAGGCGCTTGGGCACCACATGGAGGCATGTTTTGAAGCACGTTTCCCTCAAGAAGGAGTAAGGCAAGGAGAGCCAGACCCTCAGGAGTTCGTCAGCAAGCCCATTCAGGAGCTACAGGAGTCAAGGGTCATGAAAGGCGGCCGCCGTCTACCAGCAGTGGCTCCCCATCCAGGCGAGGATGGTGGGCTGCGCGTCTGCATCGACATACCAAGGCTCAACCGAGTCACCTCTCTGGAGCGCCTCTGGCCCTCGCGAGTGGGGCGCTGCGGAGGTCCACCCCAGAGCTGCGATCGCATGCCTTATGGCTTGCCGAACGTGGCTGTCACATACCAGCGCCTCATGAGGGGCATCATGGAGGCACAAGAGGCCAGGCGTTCCGCAGCCCTGGCGGAGATGGAGATGGTCCGCAGGGAGCCACCAGCGCCTCCGGAGCCTCCTAAGGCCCCTGGGCCTGGGGGCTCGCGAGGATCGGCTTCCGCAGCCCACCGAGTCTGCTACACCAACACCCCTTCGTCCTCAACGTCATCAGGTGACATCTTTCAAGTTTCACTTCCAGCTGGGAGCGCCCCCCAGGGCTGCATTATTCCTAGGCCGCCTGGGTCCGTCGCTGCGGCATGTATCCCTTTTATTTCATGTTGTTAGCTTACCTTGTTGGGGGTGCCCCACGGGCTACATGATCCCCAATTCGCTCGGGCCAGACCCAGTGATGTCCGCCTTCCCAGCATCTATTTGAATGAACCCACTCCTTCACGGCTAATGTGTTTGACCTAGCTTCCCGCTCAACTGACGCCAACTGACGGAACTGCTCTCAAACGGCACGACGCTTGCGCATGGGTCCGTCCCTACAACACCGACAAACCTGAATGGCTGAGCTCTGGCCGCGGCAGCCCCGCATGGCGCCACCTCGTCAAGCCTTCAGTGCCTCGTACCTCTCGGAAGCAACCAACGGCTGACTGTCAATTGTCATGGCAACCCCTCATTTTTTCTATGATGGGTCTATAGGATCTCCTGAAGGAGCTGCGTCAGGCGAGGCCCTTGCGGTGTCTCCTTCGCTCTCATCCGCGCGAACCGCTTGCACGTTAAAGGGGGGTGCCTGAGCATCGCGACTCAGGGCTCCTACTGGCTCTCCAGCCCTCACCCTCTGGCCTTGTCCACGACATCGCGACCTGGCATACCAGCGACGGCTGAGACTCGCTCGAGGGCTGGGACCCGAGGACATAGAGCAGAAAGGGGAGCAAAGGCGAGAGGGGAGGGACACGCGAGGACCTCGTCGAGCAACCTCGCACCTGCCGATGCACAGACCCGGTGACACACCAGAGAGCGACCCCTGATTCTCGAGATAAGTCACCACCCGGAAGCACCAGCTACCGTGGCACCACCACCGCACCTAATGCAATCCCGTGTTAACGACGCCGCTCCCCTTTCTCACCGAACGACGGCTGCTTGAGCGCCAAAGGGGACCTCCTGAGCATCGCGACTCAGGGGCTCTTACTGGACTCCGGGTCGCTCACCTCCTGGCCTTGACCACGGCATCGTGACCTGGCATACTAGCGACGGCTGAAGCCGCCTTGGGACTGGGACCTGTCGGTGCAGAGCACCAAGCCCTCGTGAGGTTCGAAAGGGAGGACAGAGCTAAGACGGAATGAGCAACTCACACAGTTCTATGACAAGGGTTGTATTAACAAAATAGGATCACAGGCACCTTACAAGCCCCCACGGGACGCATCTTTGATTCCTCGCAGGGAACAGATCCTAAAGGGACACTAACTACGCGCGCCCCTGCAGAAGACGCCATCATCAACAGTGGGCCGTCAAGCACCGGTGCCAACCCCATCCAGATCAGAGTCGGCGGCGGCCTAACGAGCCCGCCCTGCTCCAGGAGCGACGCCGGCTCGAGGGCTCATAGCTGTCGTCGCTCGTCTCTGGAGTCGCGAAGAGCTCGCCGGAGTCGCTGGAACCTCCGACGCCTCCACCGCCTGAGGAGCCGCCAAGGGGGCGGTCGGCGGGCCCAGTCCTCGCCGCAGCAGGGTCCCGGCCACCTCTCCCGGGGCAGCACTCCAGCCGGTGCCCATTCGCATCGAAGACCTTGAAGAACATCACCGAAGCACCGTCGTACTCCAAGTGGATCGCGAAGGCGCCTCTTTTCCTGCAAACCCGGGCGATTTCGCTCCAGCCTCGAGTCATGAAGACCTCGCCCGGGGCAACGACCGCGACCTCTGCCTCGGTCGCGAGGGTGCTGCAGCCGGCGTGCTGCAGCCAAAGCTCCAGGGGCTCTCCCTGTGGGACAATGGAGGCGAAGAAGGGAGGAAGGCGAATCCAAGACTGAGGAGGCATGGCGATGTGGAGCACGAGCTCTCGGGAGGAGCCCTTGGTGTGGACCCCAGGGGGACGACCCACACCTTCGTGACCCGTCGGCGCCGACGGCGGTGACGCCCGTGGCGATCAGCATCAGCTCCTTCAGGGCCCTCAATGTGGGCATACACGGGAAGCGGGAACCCCGGCGGTGCCCGCTCGCACCAAGGCCTCAACACCACCTGATGGGCCCCCTCGTCCGGGCCACGGAGGACAAGCCGTTTCTTCGACGAGAGCGGGTCAGGTTCCTCTCGGGGAGCCTTTCCCTTCTCTGTCGTCGAGAACCGGTGGATCGGAGCCATCGCAGCAAGACGGAGCAAGGACCGGGAAGAAGAAGAAGCAAGGAGGGATAGACTGGAAGGGCGCACGCCGTTCCATACTTATAGCCGGCAAAGGCCAACCACCGACCTCCACGATCGCAGGTAATCATGACCCGCTTTGCATGCAGGGACTTGTCCAATCCGTGCAGTTGCCGAGGTGCCATGGGGAAGTGGAGACGCCCACGTCCAATCAACCGCCACGCGGCGCCCAAGGCCGCAGGATTTTAGGTCCCGCGGCGCTTCGCCCTCGCCCTTCCGCCTCCCTGCACGGCCAAGTCCGGGCGCTCCTTGGGCCCGGGGGCTACTGTCGGCGTTCTGGGAACGGGGGTCCCCAGACTTGCCTGCCTGCGGCCTGCGGCGTGGCTCAAAGGGGGCCCCAGCACGGCCCATCTTCACCAACACAGACCAAAGACCCTCGCGAGGGGCCAAGCCTCGTGGGGCGGACGACGCGGAGCTTCCTCAGGCACGGCCTCACCAGGCTGGCTCGCGAGGAGGCAGAGAGATCAAGGCGGGGTACCTCACGAGGTGCCCGTGACGCAAGCCATGACGACCAAAGGCGCCAGGCAGGTGCCAGCCCGCGCAGTGTCCTCCTTTCCTCTTTGGTGTAAAGGGAGCAAGCGCATCCGCGGAGTACCGAGGCGTCAGGCAAAGGTTGCCATTCCTGTGCAACAAGACCAAGACCAAGACGACTGCAAGATAGAGGTCATCGTGGAGCCCAAGACGGCGTCACCACCAGAGCTTTGTGCAGGCGAAGACTACTTTTGTCAGGATGGCTGGTACTAGGTGCCCCCCTTCAAATTAGCCCGCCATTGTTGGCTCCCTTCCCGCTCGATATTTGGGAAGAGGACCAGGGCCTCTATAAATAGGACAAGCCCCCCACGGGATCGAGGGGGACGGAAAAAAGATGAAGAAGAGACGAGAGAAAGACGAGAGAAGGAGAGAGGGAGGAGAGAATCAGAGTCAGAGAGAGAAAGAGAGAAGGGTGACTGAACTCCTCCCAGCAGTTCATCGCCCCAGCCAAGAGCAGACCCTCGCGAGGCTGTTCTTCCTTGTATTGTTCATCATCATCAGCCCAAGAGGCAATCCACCACACCACACACTGGAGTAGGGTATTGCACCACAAGGGTGTTGTTCTTTCTATAGCTTAGATCTTAGCGAGGCAGAGGGGTGCAGGTAGGTAGGATGCGAAATCTCCGCGCGCACCCCAGTGTTCGAACCTCAAGGGTCTGCCGGAACCCGAAATCTGACAGCTTAAATAAAGGATCAATCCGCTTATCAGCGAGTAACCAATCAGTTTAAATAAATAACAACACACATGGAAGGGGCCGAACGCAGTTTGTGTACTGTTGCATTCTGACGTGAACAGTTCGCAAAACAGAGATGGGTGGGGAGGTAGTCGTTGGTTAAATGAGAGTGGGACAACCTCGGAACAGGTCGGAAGGAATCCAATACATGATCTGCTGGTACAGGAAAATTGGTAATACAAAAGAAGACCAGGTCATATACTAATAGGCAGGGCTAGATGACCGATGAGATTCCGGGGACAGATGTCCCCAGGAACATTTGGTCTATGGGGACATATGTCCCCGTTATCCAATGCATCAATAAGTGCATCGCGATTGGCAGCTAAAGTAGCATTTCAGCATATACGACTTGAAGGAATAGTTGGAAAGTGGAATATACAGTAGACGTATAGTGATGTACCAGGCCACGGATAGATCGGTACAGGATCTTGTAGCAGCGACGACGCATTTTGAATCGTCCATCAATAAATGATGTCCTGCTGGGACACGCCACCTTCTTGGAAGATCGAGGTCCTTGTCAGAGTCCTGGCGTCAACTTAGCTTAGTTGGTGCACAGGTAATATGTCTTTGCGTTTAGTAGGAAGTAACTAAATTGCCATGTTTTGCACCGACAGTAAGAAATCAAAAATAAGTAAATATGTATGCTTAATAAATTTAGTAATGTATGGACTTACTTACATGATTTAACTAGAAGATAAGGAAACAAATACGGAGTTACTTGCATGATTTAATAGGGTAAAAGTTAATTCGGATGGTTTGTCCAACGAATAGCATATAATATTTTAAAAATGTTTAAATGCGTTAGAAAAGAAGTTACTTTGGGCTGATTTTTATTCGCAGTTGCTAACTCTAATGTTTTGAAAAAATTAAAGTTATATCAATTAAGTGGACACACATTTATCTAAAAGAAGCCCCAATGTGGCTGATTTTGTAGCAGTGACAGCCTCCAGGGGGTAACATCTTATATGATTACATGCGTGTTTGTAAAATATGCTTCGAGAAGTAGGCAATTGGCTAGCAGTGGCAAAATGGTGGGGGAGTAAATATGGGTGGTTGGTTGGTGGTGACACTTTAACTGGAGTATTGGTGCAACTGTTGGGGTAAAAGATACACCCTGCATTCAGTCTATCCATTTGTTCTAAAGAAACCCCTCCTCCCGAGTGAAGCAAAGAACAGCTCTTTGTGTAATGGAGAGGGAGAAATAGCAAGGTGGTGGATGTAATGGAGGTACTGCCTTCATGTAAGGCAACATATTCTCCATCTGTATGTTAGATATGCTTAGAAATGTAGCCCTAAAGAAACTGGCAGATGTTGTGCTACAAACTGGCAGATCTGAAGAAGAAGAAGAAGACGATAAGAGAGAGTTATTCTGTGGTGATGTATTGAGTAGTAGTAGCCCGGTAGATGTTGTTAAGGACTCCTGTCCAATAGAAGAGTGTGCAAGCACAAAAGGAGCATTCGGTGGTGTTGGTAACATTTTGAAGGGACAGGGCAGATTCGCAGCATCAGATCTGCAAAAAATGTATCTTGAACTATCTCCAAAGCAAAAGGGCATAATTAAAAATCTAGGAATTGAAGGAGTAGAGTGGATTAACAAGATGGTGCACACAGACCTTAATCATTCAGCTTGGTTAATGCTTAATGTCATGCCTGATGACCGTGCTCTAAGAATTGGCGTAGATGATTGTGACATAGTTCATATTACAGAAGCTGCGGCAACAAACATAACTAGGAACATAATGGGTGGTTCAATAACGATTCAGTTTCCGAAGGTGCCCAAAGCCATAGTGAAATCAAAGCTTTGCAAAGCATACTGAGACTTTACGAGGTAACTGAAGAAATAACAGTTTCTAAACTTGTCACACTATTGTTGGGAGAAAGTAAGAAGGGGTTTGAATTAGATGATGAAGGCCCTTCACGAATAGAGAGAGCATTTGCAATGCTTTACCTTTCTATTGCGCTTGGTCCTGTGGAGAGAAAATGTTGTGTCAATAGGAGTTCTTATATGATGGTGATACTTTATCCGAATCTAAAAGATGTCAATTGGGGAAAATATGCAGTTGATGAGATAATAAGCGACACAAGGAAACTGAACCGGGAGAATCCACTGCTTAACATAACACTACATGGGCGCCTGCTCTGCTTGAGGTATTTTAATAATTCAGTATTTGCTATCTTAAATTTGTGGATGTACTGACCGGAATATGTACAACAGACTCTTTATTTCGACTCCGTGGACACAGGTTTCATTCAACTAGATCAGAAAGAAGTACCCATGATAAAGTACTACAACAAACAGATCCTAAGTGCCCTGGTGAAGGCTAACAAGAAAGTAGATGGTGGGCGTATTACATTTGGATTAATGAAGGTGTATGTTTCAACATGAATAATTAATTACTTTTTTAGGTAATTTGTGAAAATGCCATTTTATAAAAATGATAGCAAATATCACATGTAAGCAATCTCTGACACTAAAACAAGTTGCTGGCCTTCTCAAGGAAAGTGGTAATATAAAAGAAGAGCAGGTCATATACTAATAGGCAGGGCTTGATGACTGGTGAGATTCCGGGGACAGATGTCCCCAGGAACCATTGGGTATTTCTGATATTTCACAACTCTATTTCTCTTCATGAAATGAAGGCATTCATATGCCACTATGATGTTATCTTTTCATAAAAATGTTGTCTGTTGTCAACCACCCAGGGACAAACGCGGATTGCTTTGAAGATATAATATAAGGGATCACTTGCTTCAACCGATTAGCGGAGCATAGCCATTGGTGGTGCTGACAGGGATATGCACTAGGTGTGGCCCATCAAGAGGACGCGGAGGGAGCCTAGGGTAGGGGCCTGCAAGGTCCAGCAGAAGGGCGTTGCATGGAAGAACTGGGATTCAAACTAGGCACGCCTAGCTCAACAACAATGCCACCACAACAACTAGACCAAGCTAACTTGGTTGTTCCACTAGTAGGGAAAACGTAACTATTTCACCATTATAAAAAGTTATTCAAAAAACGTCACAAATTGAAAAAAGTTCATAAATTTTGAAAAACTTCATTCATTTTGAAGAAAAAGTTCATTGATTTGAAAAAAAAAGTTCATAGAATTTGAAAGAAAGTTCACCAAATTTTTAAAAAGCATCAATTTGAAAAAAGTTCATTGAATATGGAAAAAGTTCATCAAATTTGAAAAATAGTTCATCAATTTTTTAAAAAGTTCACCGATTTTGAAGGAAGTTCATCGATTTTATTTAAAAAATTACAAATATGAAAAAAATCATCAGCTATGAAAAAAGTTCACGAATTTGAATAAAAGTTCACATATTTAGGAAAAGGTTCATTGTTTTTGAAGAAAAATCATCAATTTAAAAAGAATCCGCCCATTGACGGAAAAAGAAAAAAGGGAAAAGGAAGAAAAAAGAAAAACGAATAAAAATGCCTGGAAAAAGCTTCGTACTAATAAAAAAACAAATATGTCTCAGCTGATGATACGTCCTAGTGGTTAGTGTGGTTCTGTGCGAACAGAGAAGTTGCAAGTTCGAAGCCTGTCGTGCACACACTTTTTGCGAGTTTATTGAAATAAAATGGGCGAGCCTACGTAAGAGCGCCTTTAATAGAATACATGTTAACGGGCGCTGAAGGCGCCAAATAAGAAATGCTCATGTTGCCTCCCAAGTCATGAAACTGAAAATGGCCTAAAAATTATCTAGTAGGCCAAACAACACACGGGCTGGTGTGCCAACCCGATTAGCTAATCGGCCTCCACTAAAAAAAGCTAACCGGCTGTGCCTGGGCTGCTAGGCGCAGCACGCAGACCGACATGTCACAACCCATTTACTAACCGTGCCCCCTATGGGCTGAAGGCGCCAAATAGAAAATGCTCATGTTGCTTCCCAAGTCAGGAAACTGAAAGTGGCCTAAAAACCATCTAGTAGGCCAAACAACACACGGGTTGGTGTGCCAACCCGATTAGCTAACCGGCCTCCACTAAAATAAAGCTAACCGGCCGTGCCTGTGCTACTAGGCGCAACACGCGGGCCAGCACGGCACGACCCATTTACTAATCATGCCCTTGTGGGCTGTATGCGCCAAATAGGAAATGCTCATGTTGCCTCCCAAGTCACGAACAAAACTGGAAGTGGGCTAAAAAACTGTCTAGTAGGCCGAACAATGCACGGGCTAGCATTCCCGACCTCCACTAAAAAAGCTAACCGAACCTCGCGGCGCCAACTTGAGAGAATACTTGTTCTACCTTTAGCTCCTTGTTGGGTTCAACACTCTTACTTATCGAAAGAGGCTACAATTGATCCCCTCTACTTGTGGGTTATCATGCACTTGCCAACATGTTAGTCCCTCACTACTAAGGAAAAGCCTAGCAGTAGCGTGAGTCTGAGGGCTATTAGTAGTGCGGGGTACCGCGCTACTGATACAGCGCTATAGCTAACACTTAGCAGTAGTTCGTTCCCTCTCGCGCTACTGTTATAGCTACCTAGCAGTAGCGCTCTCCATACAAGCGCTACTGCTAATCTAACTAGTAGTAGTGTTTTTCCTGCCCAGCGCTACTACTATTCTGTTTTTTTATTTTCTTTATTTGTAGTCTATTTATGCGCCGTTATACAAATTTTGATACAGTACAAATTAAGAGGTTGTTATATCATTATGTCCATGATGAATTAATATATCATTGTGAGTAAAAAACATGGATTAGATTCATTTGGATGAATCAAAAGTTGAATTAGGACGATGATCCTACTAATTCAACTTTTGGTCACTTTTGATCCATCCACATGAATCTAATCCGCGTTCCTTCCACCAATGATATTGATCAATATCGTCATCATATTAATATAAAAACTCTTGCATCATATCATCACCAACAACACTAGCTAATAATCATCATAGTCATTACCAATACACTATTTAATCATCATAGTCATAGTGTAGCTATCTAATCACCACCAACACTCGCTAATAATAATCATCATAGTCATTACCACTAACACTAGCTATTTAATCATCATAGTCATAGTGTAGCACATCATTATCTTCAAACTCATTCTAGCTAGCTAATCACTCATGCCGCTCTCTCAGGTAAAATAGCATAAAACATGTGTAGCACTCCTGCTTCATCATATTGGAGCATGCAGATGAACCTGTCTTCTAATTGTGGGTTGTGCTTCTAATTGATGCCCCCTAGTACTCTGCTGTGATCCTTCACAATTTTTCTCCAGCCTTTGACTATTAATACTTGCTTGCTTCGCGAAATCTTGAATGCACTCATGTGCAATGTAGGATATCTTGGCCGTAAGCTAACCATTGTCATGCGACCTTTAGGCTCGATCCAACAAGGCACAACACTCAGTGGGAGTCCCTGTTGAAGAACATCATAGTAACATACTTAGCAATGAAGTTTAGCTTAAAAAATAATGTATGCAAAAGATGCACTAAGGACAAATAGTAAAAATCTTACCATCTTTCCTAAATAGATGTGACCGTAGTTCAATACGCACACTAGTGGTCGCACGTTTTGAGTACTAATATCTCGAAGTCCAGGAAAATAACCTGTCTTGACAGTATCAAGATCCTCAAGCTATGAAACATAATGACCTATCTCCTCGCAGTTTAGTTCAGCCCCGGGACAGTCGTAGGTGCTGTCTATCAAGCACCGGACAGGTTTGTTTGAATGGAAATAAGCTCTCAATAGAAATTAGTTGTCAACTATTTTAAAATAAACAATATAAATTACTTAATAAATATAGTTGAGAAACTCACATAATGGTAGAACTGGAGGCATCTGCACATCGACCCAGATGTCAATATTACCTTCAATATCATCTTCCGAATGAATATCAAAGGTGATAAGCATATTAGGCTCAAATGCATAAGCCTTGCATATTGCTCTCCAATTTTTGCATTCAAAATAGGTGTAGGTGTCTGCATTGTATAATTTTACGGCAAAAGTATAACCATGCTCGGTCCTCAAGTGAACTCTCTTTACCTCCATACTTTCAATAATACTGAAACCAATCTTATCCAAGACATAAATTCTTCCATGGCAGGGGATACGCTAGTAGAAAAGTAAAAAATTAAAATTATAAGTTGAAGCAAAAGAAGCAGAAGTCATGCTTAATTATGAAAAAAGACTTGTCATTGTGACTTGCTATATCCACTTCGAAAGTCTCATTTAGCTTCATGCTGAAGCGCCTACCACCAACTAGGTGAGGCCTGTCGCACAGGCCGCGCTCATCTTCGCAGTATTAACACATACCGAATTCCTTTTTGTCGTCAGACATTTCCTATGTTCATAGTTGAAACATTAATTGAAAATCGATCGAAGGAAACTACCAGGAAACTCAACACACAGATCACTATTACTCAATATGCAACGGGTTGACTTTAGGTCTATCGAGTCTTCCTTCCTAAACTCTCATCTCACGTATATGGCGGGCACTCCCTCTCTGATACTGCGAATGACGGTGATGGTCGCTACTCCTCCTTTCCATGGTGCATTACAAATATCTAGCACAAGGAAAAGAAGGAGAAGCGACCCCCACGAGAATAGTCGACATTTTTCTTCTCTCATATATGGTGGACACTCCCTCACCGTTTTGACCGTCGATGATGGTCGCTACTCCTTCCCCTAGTGCGTAACAAAGGTCTAGCACAAAGGGAAGGAGAAGCGACCCCCACGACAACAGTCGGCATTCTTCCTCTCTGATATATATATATATATATATATAAGACTGGACTATTCTGTTACTAGTAACAGAATAATATTCTGTTACCCTCGCACCCTATATAGATCGATCGATGCGAATCTTGTAAACTGACCGAAGCCCCCACACCCCCATCATCTTCCATCAGGACCCCGATCCACCCCAGCATCCCGGTGCCGCCCGAGCCTGCTCCCACCAGCGCACCGCCGCCCCGGGCCTCCTTCCTCCTCCGGCCAAGCTCGCCGCCGCCCCGGGCCTCCTTCCTCCTCCAGCCAAGTGCGTCGCCGCCCCCGGTCCTCCTTCCACCCCCGACCAAGCGCGTCACTGCCCCTGCCCCCCTCCTCCGGCCAAGCGCGCCACCGCCCCCGCTCCTCCTTATTCCTTCGGCCAAGCGACGCGCAATCGCCGCCGGCGCGCCTTACCTCGTGTGTGGTCGTGGCCCCTGCAGCACCCCCACCGCTACCCTGTCCGCAGATCCCTGCGGTGCAACGTCGAGGTCATGGAGGTCTTCACCTCCCACGGCGATGGAGAACACCTCCACCGCTGGGCTAGCTCTAGCGCCGCCCCTCACCTGCCCTCCCCCTCCAGCAACTCTACTAGCGCGCCCGACGCTCCCTTCGGCGAGCTGCTCCGCGCCACACAATAGTCCCCCCACGCCCATAGTCCTCTGCATCCAGCACCGCTGACACGCAACCTCTTCTCCAGTTTCTCTTCATTATGACATTCAGTTGCGGTTCAACAAAAATAACAGCAGCAGTACATACATCTCTTTTCTCTCTATTGCTCTTTTCTCTCACTAATTTGTTTCTCTCTGTACTACAGCACGAGGGAGGTTGGACGGACTACAAGAAAAAAAGCTCAGTTCTATAGACAGCCCCTGCGGCCCACACGGATTACTTCCTCCGGTCCTCTTCCAGGTATTGGGCTCACATCAGTCCAACTATTCCTCCCTTATCCATCTGAGCTCGTCCTACCATGCTCCTTCACGTACGAGCTTTTGTCGGCACTGGTGCATGCTGCCACACATGCAAAGAGTGTATTGGAAAAAGATCAGAAGTTTGGTTCCATAAAAAATTGCACTTGTTCATCTCGAAAGATCATGAAAGTTGAGAAGCCAAGGTGCCTAGCACCTGTTTGATGAAATGGCAAGCTAAATAAATATATTAGAGATGAAGATATCAACTTAGCTCAGTTGTGCATGTGACAACATGATCTAACTTTCCCCCCAATCCGATGTGATTTTATTTGTATCAAATGGACTTAGAGAAAAGTTGCATACAAAAGAGCATCTTCTAAAATGGTTTAAGATCTATTTCATAATTTGCCAGAAAAAAAATTTATATAGTACTCTTTAATCATTTTGTAGTCCCTCTAGAATTTTTTCTGATGGTTAGCAATAAGCAGACCAAAGCAGGGACAATTCATTCACTTGTATGAGATGAAAATATTTGATTTCTCATGAAACTTCTAAAAATCTAATTTCACAACCTTAAGAAATTACCAAATGGATGAGCAAATTAGTATTACCACTATACTGAATATTCTGCAGTGGTTAGTATACTAGAGAGTAAAACTGTGCCCTATTGTTTGGTTTAATTTCTGTTTAGTTTTGTGTTCTGTTGTTTGTCCTAGTTGATCCATGTGTTATTGCTTCTATGTTGTGAACTTCTAATTCCATCATGAAGGAAAGAAGATAAGCGAGCTAAGTACTTGTTTGGAAAGTTGGTAAGTTCGAACACATAAACCTAAAGAAGTTCATTGAAAAAAGTTGGTTTCGTTTAAAAATATGTGACTGGTTGGAAAATCATTGAGGAAATAGTTCGCTTTAGCTAACTCCTACAGTTCTCTGGTTGGAAAATTAATGGTTCAATTTGCTGAGTACTTTGGTCTACAAATTTATTTCTGTTTGTATGTAAGTGGCTTAGGCAACAGAAAAAAGTGAGCAGTTTTATTCAAGGGAGTTCAAAAATTAACATACAGGAAGTTCTTGATTATTTGGGTTATTTTATATGATTTATTTTTTGTAGAATCTTGGTGTCATTTTGCCTTGCAGATAAAATTCTTACTGAGTGTACTGGGTCCCTACTGGCTGTAGCAGCTTACTTTCAAAAACTGAACCTTACTGTCTCCAGATTAGCATAGAAACAAGTTATTACTTTCTTGGTTAAAAGAAGTGTATACACTTTACTATTTATAGATTTAGATTGTCATTTGAGCCCTCACTATTGGTAGAATGTCAATGCTAGTGTAATCCCTGTTTGAGATGCCGCTTTCTGAATTTTTGGTTCCCACACCCAAGTCTGGTGTTTAAGATATTTTATTTTCAATAAGTACTGATAATAAAACTAAAAGGTCATCCATCAACAAAAGTTCACATAGCATGATACTGTTGGGTAGTATTGTTGTAGTATTGTCTAGTAAGTACAAAAGTCATGCTCGTGTAGTAAGTACAGAAGTCATGCTCTTATTTGCACATCATGCAAGTTCAACTATATATCACCCATGGATGTCTCCATCAGTCCGACTATTGCTGCTGCTTGAAAACACTAAAATTTGATTCGGCCAGTAAGTTATTAGCTGATTTCATTTTTATCGTTAGTGGGCTCGTTAACAACCTCATTTGTCGAACTGATTAATAGTCGATACTAAATGCTAGATTATTTGGACTGATTGAGAGTACATAAACTGGTTAGCAAAAACTTATTTTGATTATTTAATTACTGCTAGTCAGTCAAGGCATGGATGAAATTCTCTTTTGAACTAAAACCTGTATTGGATTTCTGAACTGATGCAGGATAGAGAAAAAGAAAATGAAGAGAAGGATTACCATCTCATTTGCGTCGATTTACTATAAAGAACACATGTGATAGCAAGTCCAGGTATTACTACATGTGGAATACAAAAATTACTTTCACTGATTGTTCACTTAAATCCTGCATAGCTACTAGCCATAGGAACTTAATTCTTGAATGGTTTCAAACTTGTAATGTTCTTATCAAAATTTCTCTTTTGATTTTTCTATAGATCTTCCTTTTGCTCCCTGACTCCTGCCCTTCCTCTCTTCCCTCTGACGTTGTCTATACTTATGAAAAATGGATTTATATATTTTGCATAGTCGATACTTAAGAAAACATAAGTTCAAATCTTCAAACTTCAATCAGTTCAAGTACATATGGAACGTAAGACGACCATGCAAAAACAACAATAGCATAGGAAAAAAGTTCATTTTTCAAACTTAAAAAGGTACAAAAAACTTCGCCCAAAATTATGTGACAGTTCACTATGTATGACAAACTAAACAAAAAAATGGTAGTACACTATGCAAAGAAAAAGTCTCACACAAGTTCATTTCTAATAAATTCATAAGTTCAAACTCACGAGGCGGGGAGGTTCATTGAACAATTATTTAAAAAAATGAAAACTATACTTATACAAGATAGTTCAATATTTTATTCTATGATAGTCAAGAAAAACAGAAAAAAGAGGTTCATCGTGTGATGAAAAATACTCCCAACAAGTGTGCTAGAGATGCAAAAAATTGATAGCATAGCCGATGCTATTTCTCATCCAATTTCTGAAGAAAACTGAAGTTGATCAGAGTAACTGAAGAATAATCTGTTAGTTCTCGAGTATGTGTAATGCTGCCATTTCACTGTGGATTTAATTCCATCGCGATGGATGTATTACAAGATATGGTTGTATTATTATGTTCAATAAAAATTCCATTTTGCTGCAACATTTTCTGTCAGCTCCTGTCAAGTTATACATGTATGTGAGGATCCTTCTATGTAGTAAGTTCATAGTCGAGAAGTCAGGGATTTCGTAAAGAACGTGAACACCAAAAAACCATTAAAAACCTATAGGGGAGTTCAAGAAGTTCATGGCTAGTTGTCCGTGTTGTGTATTCTTATCAGTTCATAATCGAGAAGACATGTATTCTTATCAATTTGTTTATCTACCCGGTCGTGTTGTGTATTCTGGTCAGTTCATGTGTGTATGTGTTGCCCTCGCGGTGTACGAGAGGCCGCCCGTGAGGAAGTCGCCGATCTGGTTGAGGCATGCTGCTATTCTCTATTTCCGGTAGCACAAACATTTAAAAGTTCGAACACCAAACCCTGGTAAGTTCATCTTGACAAAAACTCATCTCCCATATTTGTTCCTTTTTCGTAGGATGAAGTTAAAACAAGATGCACAAGTTCATATTTTCTATGCTTTTCAGTTCATCTACTTCCTGATGGTGAGTCTGATTTCCTTTGTGTTTCCATCTCCTTCATATAGCACAAACAAGTACTTGTCATTGTGCTTGAGAATGAGCACCATACTGTCACTTTGGTTAATGAATTTTGTAGAAATTTCTCTCGGAATTCTAATGTAGAACTGCTGCTAACTTCACAATTATAAGGACCATGCATGTTATCCAATGAGCCATCAATTGAAGCAATTTCGAATACAGAGAGGCAAATACACATGATTCGCAACTAATAGATACTAATGTTCTTTTAGCACATTGCTAGTAGTTGTATCAGTTACCTTTCTTTTGGAGCTATGTAATTGATAAATAACCAAGAGGAAAAGCGCACCATCACAACTGCTCGCCGCCCCCACGCATGGTTGCTTTCCTCCTCCCGTGCACGTATGCCACCTCAGCTGCTACAAATTCTTGTGTGGGTCACCGTTCCTCACTCTGGCATGTGTCACCACCACCATGACCTCCCCCAGCCAGCCCCCACGGCCTGCCTCAATGGTGCCAGGCATGCCCTCGAGCTGGTCCAGAACCACCACGACGTCCAGCACCGTTCCCTTACATATGTGAGGTGCTCGTGTGTTGGGGTGTTGCATCTACGGCGAGGTCGACGTACTGCACCAGCTCCATGTCACTAACCTCATCTCTGGTTTCTCTTCTATACGACCTATAGGGGTTCTTCGGTGGAGGTTCAACAAAATGACCAGCATCAGTTCATGCCTCCATCCACCACGCCATCAGGAACATGATTGGTGAGAAACACCTTCGTGCTCCTCCTCTCCTACTCTTCAGTTCACATACTACCATCCATGAAGGCCATTTTTTCTTGGAATCTAGATTTTGATCAGAGCTCTGTAAAAAGTCCATTTAAAAGTACTCAAGTCCAACTTGAAAACCAATAGCAGTCCACTAGATGAAAAATTTAGTGCTCATCAGTACGACAAGCAGCAATACTGATCAGTATGACTTACACAAATACTAGTACTGATTAGTACTTTCTTAATGTTAAAGATGAGCAGTAAAAGATACAAGTTGCAGTTCCAGGGCAATAACATACTAGGTAAAGCTGAATGTACCTAGCCAGTTCAATAACATCATCTCCTTGTGCAAAAAAGTAGTTAAAAAGGTCGAACTGACATATACTTCAGAATTTCGCGCAAAAAATATTTATCTGTATTTGTCTTTTTCATGTTGAATTATTTGAAGTAAAACAAAAATAGCTCAGTTCTGTGACTTTCATCATTTGAAAAACTACATGCCTCATGTTTGAACTTTCAATTTGTTTAAAAATAAACTGATGGTGCTCTTGTTTCAGGGCTAGGGGAGAAGGCAGAATCTCTGGGTGCATGATGGAAAAAATTGCAAGTTCTTGTTTAGATGTTCAGGATACCCTTCTCTCATTTCATTTATGCTCAGGATAGGAGGTGCATGATGGAAAATTGTGTATCATGTAGTTCTTGTTTAGATGTAGTGCAAGTTGAAAATTAGTCAATTTTGCCACTGGAGAGAACCCGTTGGTTGCATTGTTTTTCCAGTGTGACGTCCCTTGGTATGTTTGGAGTATTGTTATTGTTGCTCTGCATGCAAATGACTTAGCTTGTCTTGCTAAGATGAGGATGCTTGTGCGTGAGTCTTGAAATTTAAGAGGTCGGGGGAGATGAATAATTTCTGTCATATGAAAGTACAAAAAGGTTTGAATTAAAAGTATTGATCAGTACGAGTTAAAAATAGGGATCAGTTCAGAATAAAAAGAAATTGCTAAGATGAGGATGTTTGTGCTAATTTCTGTCCTTTGAAAGTACAAAAAGGTTTGAATTAAAAATATTGATCAGTACGAGTTAAAAATGGCAATCAGTTTGGAATAAAAAGAAATTGTCAGTTTGAATTAAAAAGGAAACACACATAGAAATTCAAGTATACAAATTTGGTGCCAATAAAGTTTGCATCAGTTCGAGAGGCACGGAAAAGAAATTTTGGTGCCAATAAAGTTTGAGGAAAAAACTACACGTGATGAAGCACCGACGCGCGTGGTCTTCCGCCACCAAGCACCGGCGTGCGACCCCGACACCGCCTCCCTCCATGAAGCACCGACGCGCGATCCCGTCACCTACCTCTGGTACGCCGCCGTGCCTCCCCTGGGACCTAGGCTGCCCCCGACAAGTCGCAAAATGAGAGAAGTTCAAAACAACGTTGTCAAAAAATGTTGATTTAAAAAAAGGAAACAAAGCAAACACATTTTCTTTTTGAATAAAATATCATTCAGTTCGATGGTACAAACCATACAAGTACAGGGGTGACGATACAGTAAACCGTTGAAAACTTACGAGAAAATATTACCAAAAAACAAAGCAATGTCTACTTAGTGAAAACACGCTTAGTACAAACCCATGCAAGCATCAGTACAAGCACCCTTTTTTGGAACCATTCAAAATTACTCTACAAAAAATAGCTCAGTACAAACATACATATATATCAGTATGACTACTCTGTTTTTCACACGAGAAAGCAGCAGGATCCGTCATGCCGTATTCAAAATTACTCTTAAACGGTTGCGAAGTAGAGAAAACGTTCAACATGACTAAGTTTCGCATTTTCGATAGCTATCCAACGGTATATTATTTGCCATATTTCGACAAACTTTTTTAAAAAAATCGCGTTCAAAATCAAATTTGACCGTATTCGAATTTGTTTTTAAACCGTAAGGAATTAGAAAAACATTTCTATACGAAAAAGTTGAGCATTTTACATAGCTTTCCAATGCCGTATCATTTGCGTCAATCCGACAAACCGTTTGCAAATAATCGCGAAAATACGTTTCGCCCAGAATTTCACCGTTTTTCAAATTACTTTTAAATTATATAGAATTAGAAAAAACAATACACATATGGAAGATGCGGATTTTCACCAGCTTTCCAACGCCATCTTATTTGCTCAATTCCGACAAACCGTTTGAAAATTGAGTCCAAAATACGATTCACATTTTCAGTTTTGAAAAAAATGAGTTTTTCAAAACTACTCTTAAACCATAATGATTTTGCAAAAACGTTCAATATACTTGAAATATGGTTGTCAAGAGCTTTCCAACGATATATTACACGCCACGTTTTGACAAAAAAATTACAAAAAGTTTGTGAACTAAAGAAGATGATCTGTTAAACACAACTGAAAGCATCAGTTCAACCGCTTCGAAAACATAAGTACAACCACCTGAAACCGTCAGTTCAAAAAGGGTAATAGAATAATATTCTGTTACGCGTAACAGAATAGCCCAGGTGTATATATATATATATATATATATATATATGGTGGACACTCTCCCTCACTAAAAGACAGACAAGGAGCCGAAACAGACCTAAAGTCAATCCGTTCCATATGTCGAGCAATGACATAGGAAAAATGCCCTATATATCATTGAATTCCCCTTTTGGCAAATCACAAGCACTCGATATGCCTTACATTGTAGCACAAGTCATGCTAAAATTCATGAATTTTTTTGGCATGACCTTTGCTAAAGACAGGACATATCGAGCGCCTGAAATTTGCCGGGACGGAAACGAATCAACATTTCGGCAAAACATAGGCCATTCGGAGGCACATTGCAAACAAGAACACCAAGACATCCTCTATATTCAGAATGCATCATCATCGACATCAATGACATGTCAACTATATAGCACTAGCATTTTCATCATCGACATTTACAACACATTATCATTTGTCTATTCTCACCTAGAGGTCTTAAGGGGTCGAAGATGGGGACGACTGCGGGGATGAGGCAGGGGCAAACTTGATTTTTGCATAAACAGAATATATTAACCACTTACTATAAATAAACTAATTCTATTAAGCACTTACTATAAATAAACTAATTCTATTAAGCACTTGCTATAAATAAACTAGTTCTATTAAGCACTTACTATAAATAACCTAGTTAGTTAACCTAGTTAACCTAGATAATTAACCTAATTAAACTAGTTAACCTAGCAAGCCAACCAAGTTAACCTAGCTAGTTTGAATTTTTACTAATTTACTAAAAAAATCTACTCTATGCAAGAGCAGAGTGAGGAGAGATGAGGGAGGGAGGAGGAGAAGGGGGTGGGGGAGGGAGGAGGATCGAAGGAGGGAGGAGAGAGGAGGAGGGGAAGGAGGGAGTGAGGGAGTCCTGGATTAAGGGGTCCTCGGGTGTCCGGCTCATGTCTTGTGGGCCGGACTGATGGGCCGTGAAGATACAAAGTAGAAAGTCTTCCCCCGTGTCCGGATGGGACTCTCCTTTGCGTGGATGGCAAGTCTGGCGTCCGGATGTATGGTTGCCTTTCTCTGTAAGCCGACTCTGTACAACCCTAGGCCCCTCTGGTGTCTATATAAACCAAAGGGTTTAGTCCGTAGAGGCAATCAGAATTGACATAGGCTAGACATCTAGGGTTTAGCCATTATGATCTTGAGGTAGATCAACTCTTGTAACCCATATACTCATCAAAGTCAATCAAGCGGGAAGTAGGGTTTTACCTCCATTACGAGGGCCTAAACCTGGGTAAACATCGTGTCCCCTTTGTCTCCTGTTACCTATGATCCTCAAATGCACAGTTCGGGATCCCCTACCCAAGATCGGCCGATTTTGACACCAACATTGGTGCTTTCATTGAGAGTTCCACTTTGTCGTCGACAGAAGGTTTGATGGCTCGTTCAACCATCAACAATGATGTTGTTTCCGGGGAAACCTTCCTCCCCGGTCAACTTTTTGTGTTCGGCGGCTTTCCTCTATGCGCCAATTCGATTGGTCACCTCGAACAGATTGACAACTATGCCCCTAGTCATCAGATCAGATTCGGGAGCCTGAATTACATCGCCGATGTCCGAGGAGACTTGATCTTTGAAGGGTTCATGGCTTCGGCCATTGTTCCTCTAGTCCAAGAGAAAAAATCATCGGACCCGTCATCAGGCACTATTGACCCACAAGTATAGGGTATCTATCGTAGTCCTTTCGATAAGTAAGAGTGTCGAACCCAACGAGAAGCAGAAGGAAATGATAAGCAGTTTTCAGCAAGGTATTCTCTGCAAGCACTAAAATTATAGGTAACAGATAGTTTTGTGATAAGATAATTTGTAACGAGCAACAAGTAACAAAAGTAAATAAAGTGCAGCAAGGTGGCCCAGTCCTTTTTGTAGCAAAGGACAAGCCTAGACAAACTCTTATATAAAAGAAAGTGCTCCCGAGGACACATGGGAATTATCGTCAAGCTAGTTTTCATCACGTTCATATGATTCACATTCGGTACTTTGATAATTTGATATGTGGGTGGACCGGTGCTTGGGTGCTGTCCTTACTTGGACAAGCATCCCACTTATGATTAACTCCTATTGCAAGCATCCGTAACTACAAAAGAAGTATTAAGGTAAACCTAACCGTAGCGTGAAACATATGGATCCAAATCAGCCCCTTACGAAGCAACGCATAAACTAGGGTTTAAGCTTCTGTCACTCTAGCAACCCATCATCTAATTATTACTTTCCAATGCCTTCCTCTAGGCCCAAATAATGGTGAAGTGTCATGTAGTCGACGTTCACATAACACCACTAGAGGAGAGACGACATACATCTCATCAAAATATCGAACGAATACCAAATTCACATGACTACTAATAGCAAGACTTCTCCCATGTCCTCAGGAACAAATGTAACTACTCACAAGGATATTCATGTTCATAATCAGAGGGGTATTAATATGCATATAGGATCTGAACATATGATCTTCCACCAAATAAACCAGTTAGCATCAACTACGAGGAGTAATCAGCACTACTAGCAACCTACAGGTATCAATCCCAGACTTAGAGACAAGAATTGGATACAAAAGATGAACTAGGGTTTGAGAGGAGATGGTGCTGGTGAAGATGTTGATGGAGATTGGCCCCCTCCCGATGAGAGGAGCATTGGTGATGACGATGGCGATGATTTCCACCTCCCGGAGGGAAGTGTCCCCGGCAGAACAGCTCTGCCGGAGCCCTAGATAGGTTCCGCCAAGGTTCCGCCTCGTGGCGGCGGAGTCTCGTCCCGAAAGCTTGCTTATGATTTTTCTTCGGACGAAAGACTTCATATAGCAGAAGATGGGCACCGGAGGGCCAATTGGGGGCCCACGAGGCAGGGGGCGCGCCCCCACCCTCGTGGCCAGGGTGTGGGCCCTCTTTGGTATTTTCTTCGCTCAATATTTTTTTATTATTTACAAAAATAACTTCCGTGGAGTTTCAGGACTTTTGGAGTTGTGCAGAATAGGTCTCTAATATTTGCTCCTTTTCCAGCCCAGAATTCTAGCTGCCGGCATTCTCCCTCCTTATGTAAACCTTGTAAAATAAGAGAGAATAGGCATAAGTATTGTGACATAATGTGTAATAATATCCCATAATGCAATAAATATCAATATAAAAGCATGATGCAAAATGGACGTATCAACTCCCCCAAGCTTAGACCTCGCTTGTCCTCAAGCGGAAGCCGATAACGATAAATATGTCCACATGTTTAGAGGTAGATGTGTCGATAAAATAAAATACGAACATGAGGGCATCATGATCATTCTTAGAACATCAGCTTATATAATTATTGTTAGATGATCTCTTATGCTAGAGTAACAATTCAATCACAATTTCAAGTATGAATCATAAACTTCATTGAAAACTAACAAACTATAATCTCAGTCATTGAAGCAATTGCAATTTATCATAACATAGGAAAGAGTCAATATAAGAGCTTTTCAGCAAGTCCACATACTCAACTATCATATAGTCTTTCACAATTGCTAACACTCACGCAATACTTATGGGTATGGAGTTTTAATCGGACGTAGAGAAAGATAGGGGCTTATAGTTTTGCCTTCCAACGTTTTACCTCAAGGGTAGTGTCAACAATAATATTTCATGAAAACTCACATCCGATTAGCCATATATACCAGGATCATTCCAACATATTGTGCTTGCCAAAAGATAAAATGCAAAAAGTAAAGGTGAAGATCACCTTGACTCTTATGTAAGGTGGGAGATAAAAGTAAAAGATAGGCCCTTCGTAGAGGGAAGCAGAGGTTGTCATGCGCTTTATGGTTGGATGCACAAAATCTTAATGCGAAAGAATGTCACTTTATATTGCCACTTGTTATATGGACCTTTATTATGCAGTCCATAGCTTTTATTTCTTCCACATCACAAGATCGTATAAAGCTTATTTTCTCCCACACTAATAAGTCATACATATTTAGAGAGCAATTTTTATTGCTTGCACCGATGACAACTTACTTGAAGGATCTTACTCAATCCATAGGTAGATATGGTGGACTCTCATGGCAAAACTGGGTTTAAGGGTATTTGGAAGCACAAGTAGTATCTCTACTTGGTGGAAAGAATTTGGATAGCATGAGAGGGAAAGGCAAGCTCAAAATGTTGGATGATCCATGACAATATAATTTATCTCAGATGTACGAAAACATAACCCATTACGTTGTCTTCCTTGTCCAACGTCAACTCTTAGCATGTCATACTTTAATGAGTGCTCACAATCATAAAAAATGTCCAAGATAGTATATCTATATGTGAACCTCTCTTTGTTTATTACTTCCTATTCATTGCAACGATGACCAAAACTATGTTTGTCAACTCCCAACAACTTTTATTCATCATACTCTTTTATATGTGAGCTCATTACTCTCCGTAAGATCCATATGATCTCTTTAATTCTTCTCTTTTATTTTATTTAATTCCCTCAAGATCATAGCAAAATAATCAAGCCCTTGACTCAACACTAATCTTTATTATATAGCTCATGGACTCGATTATATAGAGGGATCATAAAGCAAAAATCACAACTAGATCATACTAAAACTTTATTCTACTAGATCAAGATATTACTAAAAGGATCGAACTCAGAAAAACGGTAAACATAAAGGTGATGGTGATACGATACCGGGGCACTCCCCCAAGCTTGGCAGTTGCCAAGGGGAGTGCCCATACCCATGTGATTATGTCTCCTTTGTTGGTGAATAAGATGATGGTTTGGTGGATGGCGCAGGTTTCTTCCTTAATTTGTGCTTGAGGACAGAATTTTGATCCCTCAGGTCATCAATCTCCTGCTCCAGGCTTAATATCTTTTTGCATAATTCCTGCTTGTTTTCCTGCAAGAGGCGAAAAGGGATAAACTTGATCTTAAGTTTCTTTGCTCTATCAGGGAGGCTTGACTTTTTGAACTCCACATGCATGTCCCCAGGTTGAGGTAATGGGACTTCATCTTCATCTGAGCTCGTCTCCTCCTTTTCCTTGGGTTCATAGTCCTTTTCTTCTTCCGTAGTCCAACCACAATGCTCCACATCCCCATAGACCATAGGATCTGAAAGGTAATCAGCCACATAGCTTTCTCCTTCCGAATCCTGGGACGACATGTTGCTCTAATCTGCAGCAGGACAACTCGAAACAAAGACAGGAGATATTTGCGTGATACGGTGGTGAATTTTTACCGACTAAAAGAAGTATCGTGCAAGAAAACGGAGTCCGGAGAGCGCACGAGGTGCCCACGAGGCAGGGGGCGCGCCTAGGGGGGTAGGGTGCACCCTCCACCCTCGTGGAGCCCGGACTGCTTCTTATTTTTCTATTTTTCTAAATATTCCAAAACAGAGAAAATTTGCCATTAGAACTATTTTGGAGTCGGTTTACTTACCGTACCACATACCTATTCCTTTTTAGAGTCTAAAATGTTCTGGAAAGTGTCCCTTATGTATTCCTCTGGGGTTATGGTTTCAATAACATTGGTTTCAACATTTATAGAATTACCTGAGATATAATGTTTGATTCTTTGACCGTTCACCACCTTCGGATTTGTGCCTTCGAAGTTGTTGATTTTTATGGAACCGGAATGATAGACCTCCTCGATAACGTAAGGACCTTCCCATTTAGAGAGAAGTTTTCCTGCAAAGAATCTTAAAGGAGAGTTGTATAGCAATACATAATCACCTACATTAAACTCACGCTTTTGTATCCTTTTGTCATGCCATCTTTTAACTTTTTCTTTAAACAATTTGGCATTCTCATAGGCTTGGGTTCTCCATTCATCAAGTGAGCTAATGTCAAATAACCTTTTCTCACCGGCAAGTTTGAAATCATAATTGAGCTCTTTAATAGCCCAATAAGCCTTATGTTCTAGTTTGAGAGGTAAGTGACATGCTTTCCCATAAACCATTTTATACGGAGACATACCCATAGGATTTTTATATGCAGTTCTATAGGCCCATAATGCATTATCAAGTTTCTTGGACCAATTCTTTCTAGATCTATTAACAGTCTTTTGCAAAATTAATTTGGGTTCTCTATTACTCAATTCTACTTGACCACTAGACTGTGGGTGATAAGGAGATGCAATTCTATGATTAACATCATACTTAGCAAGCATTTTACGAAAAGCACCATGAATAAAATGTGAACCACCATCAGTCATTAAATATCTAGGGACCCCAAACCTCGGAAAAAATAACTTCTTTAAGCATCTTAATAGAGGTGTTATGATCAGCACTACTAGTTGGAATAGCTTCTACCCACTTAGTAACATAATCAATAGCAACTAAAATATGTGTATACCCATTAGAGGCAGGAAAAGGTCCCATATAATTAAAGCCCCAAACATCAAACGGTTCAATAACAAGTGAATAATTCATAGGCATTTCTTGACATCTATTAATATTACCAATTCTTTGACATTCATCACAAGACAAGACAAACTTACGGGCATCCTTGAAGAGAGTAGGCCAATAAAAACCAGATTGAAATACCTTATGTGCAGTTCTATCTCTAGCATGGTGTCCTCCATAAGCCTCGGAGTGACACTTGCGTAGGATCTGTTCCTGTTCATGCTCAGGTACACAATGTCTAATAATACCATCTACTCCTTTATAAAGATGTGGGTCATCCCAAAAGTAATGTCTCAAATCATAGAAGAACTTTTTCTTTTGCTGGTATGTGAAACTAGGTGGTATAAATTTAGCAACAATATAATTAGCATAATCAGCATACCATGGAGCAGTTCGAGAAGCATTTATGGCATTTAATTGTTCATCAGGAAAGCTATCATCAATAGGTAGTGGGTCATCAAGAACATTTTCTAACCTAGACAAGTTATCTGCAACGGGGTTCTCAGCTCCCTTTCTATCAATAATATGCAAATCAAATTCTTGTAGCAAGAGAACCCATCTAATAAGTCTAGGTTTAGCATCTTCCTTTTCCATAAGATATTTAATAGCAACATGATCCATGTGAATAGTTACTTTAGAATCAACAATATAAGGTCTGAACTTATCACAAGCAAATACAACTGCTAAGAATTCTTTTTCAGTAGTAGCATAATTTCTCTAGGCATTGTCTAGAGTTTTACTAGCATATTGAATAACATTTAATTTCTTATCAACTCTTTTCCCTAGAAGAGCACCTACAACATAATCACTAGCATCACACATAATTTCAAACGGTAAATTCCAATCAGGTGGCTGAACAATAGGTGCAGAGATCAATGCTTTCTTAAGTATTTCAAATGCTTCTACACAATCATCATCAAAGACGAATGGTATATATTTTTGTAATAAATTAGTCAGAGGCCGAGAAATTTTTGAGAAGTCCTTAATGAACCTCCTATAAAAGCCGGCATGACCAAGGAAACTTCTTATACCTTTGATGTCCTTGGGACACGACATCTTTTCAATAGCATCGACTTTAGCTTTATCAAATTCAATGCCCAGAAATTTTGTGCCCCAAGACAATGCCTTCATTAACCATAAAGTGGCACTTCTCCCAATTCAAGACATGGTTAGTTTCTTCACATCTCTGCAAAACTCGATCAAGGTTGCTTAAGCAATCATCAAAAGAGGATCCATAAACACAGAAATCGTCCATGAAAACCTCACAAATCGTTTCACAAAAGTCAGAGAATATAGCCATCATGCATCTTTGAAAGGTAGCAGGTGCATTACATAAACCAAAAGGCATACGTCTATAAGCAAAAGTACCGAAACGGTAAGTAAAAGTGGTCTTAGCTTGATCATCAGCTGACACAGGTATTTGAGAGAAACCGGAATAACCATCTAGAAAGCAAAAATGTGTATGTTTGGATAATCGTTCTAGCATTTGATCAATAAAAGGTAAGGGGTAATGATCTTTTTAGTAGTCTTATTTAATTTGCGGAAATCAATTACCATCCTATAACCTATAATAATTCTTTGCGGAATCAATTCATCTTTATCATTAGGAACGACAGTAATACCTCCCTTCTTAGGAACACAATGGACATGACTTACCCACTGACTATCAGCAACGAGATAAATTATACCCGCCTCAAGGAGCTTTAGTATTTCTTTTCTTACCACTTCTTTCATCTTAGGATTCAGCCGTCGTTGATGATCAATAACTGGTTTGGCATCTTTCTCCAAATTTATTTTGTGTTGACATAGAGTGGGACTAATGCCCTTAAGATCATCAAGAGTATATCCAATAGCAGCACGGTGCTTCTTTAGAGTTTTCAATAATTTTTCTTCCTCCTTCTCTGAAAGGTTAGCACTAATAATAACAGGATATATCTTATTTTCATCAAGATAAGCATATTTAAGAGTATCAGGAAATGGTTTAAGCTCAAACACGGGATCACCCTTGGGTGGAGGAGGATCCCCTAAGATTTCAACATGCAAGTTGTGTTTCAGAATAGGTCCATGTTTAAAGAACACTTCATTTATTTCCCTTCTTTCATTCATAAACATATCATTTTCATGGTCTAGCAAATATTGTTCTAAATGATCACTAGGAGGTACGGAAATAGAAGCAAGACTAATAATTTCATCTTTACTAGGAAATTCCTCTTCACGGTGTTGTCTATGAAATTTAGAAAAGTTGAACTCATGAGACATATCACCTAAACCAATAGTAAGAACATCCTTTTCGCAGTCTATCCTAGCATTAACAGTGTTTAAGAAGGGTCTACCAAATATAATGGGACAAAAGCTATCTTGTGGCGAACCAAGAACAAGAAAATTAGCAGGATATTAGTTTTCCCACACAAGACTTCAACATCTCTAACAATCCCAATTGGTGAAATAGTATCTCTATTGGCAAGTTTAATTGTGACATCAATATCTTCTAACTCAGCAGGTGCAATATCATGCATAATTTCTTTGTATAAGTCAATAGGTATTGCACTAGCACTAGCACCCATATCACACAAGCCATGATAACAATGATCTCCTATTTTAACAGAAATAACAGGCATGCCTACCACAGGTATATGTTTATCTTTAGCACAAGGTTTAGCAATTCTAGCAGTTTCATCACAGAAATAAATAACATGCCCATCAATATTATCAGCCAAGATATCCTTAACAATAGCAATATTAGGTTCAACTTTAACTTGCTCAGGAGGTGTATAGGTTCTAATATTGCTTTTAAGAACCACAGTTGAAGCTTTAGAATGATCTTTTATCCTAACAGGAAAACGTGGTTTCTCAACATAAGCAGTAGGAATAATAGGATCATTATAAGTGATAGTCTTTTCTTCAACTTTAATAGGTGCAGCTACTTTTACTTCTATGGGGGGATGATATTTAAACCACTTCTCCTTAGGGAGATCAACATGAGTAGCAAAAGAGTCACAGAAAGAAACTACTATCTCAGAGTCAAGTCCATATTTAGTGCTAAATTTACGGAAAACATCGGTATCCATAAAAGATTTAACACAATCAAACTTAGGTGTCATACCTGACTCCTTACCTTCATCGAGATCGCAATCTTTAGAGTTGCGTTTAGTCTTCATCATAAAAGAGTCAACACAAGAAGTATCGAGCATGGTGCGATTGTTGTCAGAAAGCCGAGCATAGAAATTTTGAATAATCATTTCTCTTGAGAGATCATGATTGGGGCATGAATATAACATTGATTTAAGCCTCCCCCCAAGCTTGAGCGATGCTTTCTCCTTCGCGAGGCCAAAAATTATATATATAATTACGATTACGATGAACAAGATGCATAGGATAATACTTCTGATGAAATTCCAATTTCAATCGTTTGTAGTTCCATGATCCCATATCATCACATAGCCTATACCATGTCAATGCATCTCCCTTCAAAGATAAAGGGAAGACCTTCTTATTGATAACATCATCGGGCATACCTGCAAGCTTAAATAATCCACAAACTTCATCCACATATATTAGGTGCTCATCAGGATGTAATGTTCCATCTCGTGCAAAAGGATTAGCCAGCAGTTTTTCTATCATACCCGAAGGAATTTCAAAGTGGACATTTTCATTTTCAGTAGGTTCAGTAGGTTGAGGAGCAACTCTTTGCTCCACTGGTTGGGGTGAAGATACCCGAACAAGCCCCTCAGAGGATAAGTTTCCATAGTAAAAAGTGACAGTAAATTTCAGCACACTATATAAATTTTTCCTTACCAAATTACACCTACCAAAGGAGCTTCACTCCCCGGCAACGGTGCCAGAAAAGAGTCTTGATGACCCACAAGTATAGGGGATCTATCGTAGTCCTTTTGATAAGTGAGAGTGTCGAACCCAACGAGGAGCAGAAGGAAATGATAAGCGGTTTTCAGCAAGGTATTCTCTGCAAAAACTGAAATTATAGGTAACAGATAGTTTTGTGATAAGATAGTTTGTAATGAGGAACAAGTAACAAAGTAAATAAAGTGCAGCAAGGTGGCCCAATACTTTTTTAGCAAAGGACAAGTCTGGACAAACTCTTATATAAAAGAAAGAGCTCCCGAGGACACATGGGAATTATCGTCAAGCTAGTTTTCATCACATTCATATGATTCGCGTTCGGTACTTTGATAATTTGATATGTGGGTGGACCGGTGCTTGGGTGCTTTCCTTAATTGGACAAGCATCCCACTTATGATTAACTCCTATTGCAATCATCTGCAACTACAAAAGAAGTATTAAGGTAAACCTAACCATAGCATGAAACATATGGATCCAAATCAGCCCCTTACGAAGCAACGCATAAACTAGGATTTAAGCTTCTGTCACTCTAGCAACCCATCATCTACTTATTACTTCCCAATGCCTTCCTCTAGGCCCAAATAATGGTGAAGTGTCATCTAGTCGACGTTCACATAACACCAATAGAGGAGAGACAACATACATCTCATCAAAATATTGAACGAATACCAAATTCACATGACTACTAATCGCAAGGCTTCTCCCATGTCCTCAGGAACAAACGTAACTACTCACAAAGCATATTCATGTTCATAATCAGAGGGGTATTAATATGCATATAGGATCTGAACATATTTTCTTCCACCAAATAAACCAACTAGCATCAACTATGAGGAGTAATCAACACTACTAGCAACATATAGGTACCAATCCTAGACTTAGAGACAAGAATTGGATACAAGAGATGAACTAGGGTTTCAGAGGAGATGGTGCTGGTGAAGATGTTTATGGAGATTGGCCCCCTCCCGATGAGAGGAGTGTTGGTAATGACGATGGTGATGATTTCCCCCTCCCGGAGGAAAGTGTCTCCGGCAGAACAGCTCCACCGAAGCCCTAGATTGGTTCCGCCAAGGTTCCGCCTTGTGGCGGCAGAGTCTCGTCCCGAAAGGTTGCTTATGATTTTTCTTCGGACGAAAGACTTCATATAGCAGAAGATGGACACCGGAGGGCCAACAGGGGGCCCACGAGGCAGGGGGCGCGCCCAGGGGGGTAGGGCGTGCCCCCCACCCTCATGGCCAGGGTGTGGGCCCCCTCTGGTATTTTCTTCGCTCAGTATTTTTTATTATTTCCAAAAGTAACTTCTGTGGAGTTTCAGGACTTTTGGAGTTGTGCAGAATAGGTCTCTAATATTTGCTCCTTTTCCAGCACAGAATTCCAGCTGCCGGCATTCTCCCTCCTTATGTAAACCTTGTAAAATAAGAGAGAATGGGCATAAGTATTGTGACATAATGTGTAATAACAGCCCATAATGCAATAAATATCGATATAAAAGCATGATGCAAAATGGACGTATTAGACACTGCTCAAGGACCAACTATCACCCCTGCCCTGGCCTTAGATCTAGGGCAGATTACTTCATCTGAAGATGGGTATCTGAAACCCACCGGACACTCTCCTACTATGGAACTTTTCTCCGGAAACCCGGAGGCAACTATGTCTTCGGCGAGCCTGGAATCGAGAAGGACTCTCCCTATCATCGGAGAGCCAAACCCTCCTCAGGATGTAAACTCCGAACTCTCGAGGTCTACATCTGGTGAGCACAGCCTGGAATCGGCTGTGCCTAGCCCTGCAGGTCCTCGGTCCCCCGTCCGGCCTTCACTCTTAAACGAGGCCTTGGACTTAATGCGATCCCTCGCGATTACCGAAGTATCACCTCTTAACTACGCCCAACCCGGACTAGGGGCTGAGAGCGGGGAATTTTACGTCCCACCCACCACCCACTTAATAGCCACTATCGAGGATTTGACTGACATGCTAGATTACGCCTCCGAAGACATCGACGGTATGGACGACGATGCCGGAGACAAACAAAGCCAAGACCCGCCATTCACCGGGCGCTGGACGGCTACCTCCACATATGATGTGTACATGGTGGATACACCAAATAGGACGATGATGAAGGCAGGAAATATTCGATCGAGGATAAGCCCGCTGAGGCACCACCAAAACGTCAACGTCAGTGGCGCCACTCAAAATCACGTCACGAAAAGGAAAGTGACACCGGCACCGAAGACAATAACACCCCGGGCGATGCCAAAAATCCCGAAGACCCGGTCGAACCTGCGTCCGAGCAGGACGAATGGGAGGAGGGACAAGTCAACCCCGATGAGCCGGTCGGGAATGAGGACTCGGAAGATAGTAACTATCTACCGATCTCCGAGGATGATGCTAGCCTCGGCAATGAAGATTTCATCGTGCTAGAGGAACCCCTCGAGCAAGAGCGCTTTAAGCGTCAGCTAATCGCAACTGCGTGAAGTCTAAAGAAGAAGCAGCAACGGTCCAAGCCGCACATGATACCCTCAACGACAAATGGACCCAAGTCCTAGCTGTCGAAGAATACGGCCTCGAGCGCCCAACAAAGAGTTATCCAAAGCGTTGGCTACTACCACAATTCGATGACGAGGCCCTTGAGCCAATACCGTCGAGATATGATCACGCTGATGAACCAGCCTGACCACCATGTGGGCGAGGTAAAGCGGCTGCTTATGCCGAACACCAGCCCCTACCACCTCACCGTCGAGGCAAAGAGGTAGCAACTCCAGGCTATACCTACGACTTATGCCAGGACCTAGAAAATAGAGCCGGTCAGGCCAGATCAATCTATGGATCAAGGGGGCGTGCCCCAACGTGAGACGACGGCCATCAAGCCTGGCGCGACAGGCATAACCTCACCCGGGCCAAAAACCAAATATGAATGTCATCCGAACTCCGTCGAGACGTTGCCTGATACAGAGGCGCCGCACACCCCTTATGCTTTACCGATGAGGTAATGCAGCAACAGTTCCTAGAAGGGTTTAAACCCGTAAACATTGAAGCATACGATGGAACGACTGATCCTGCGGTATGGATTGAAGAGTTTCTTCTCCATATTCACATGGCTCGCGGCGACGATCTCCATGCCATCAAATACCTCCCCTTAAAGCTGAAAGGACCAGCACGACACTGGTCAAACAGCCTCCCAGAGAACTCCATTGGTAGCTGGGAAGATCTAGAGGATTCCTTTAGAGATAACTTACAAGGTACCTATGTCCGGCCTCCAGGCGCCGATGACCTTAGTCATATAGTCCAGCAACCCGGAGAGTCAGCCCGCAAACTCTGGACTAGGTTCTTAATTAAAAAGAACCAAATCGTTTATTGTCCGTACACTGAAGCCCTCGCGTCCTTTAAACATAGCGTCCATGACGAATGGCTCGCCCGACACCTTGGCCAAGAGAAGACAAAGTCCATGGCAGCCCTTACCACACTCATGACTTGATTTTGCGCGGGAGAAGAGAACTGGTTAGCTCGTAGAAGCAATAGTACTAGCGACCCCGGCACCTCCGAAGCCAGAGATGGCAATGGCAGGCCACAACGGAACAAACACAAGCGTCGAAGCAACAATGAAGATACCGAAGACATGACGGTCAACACCGGATTCAGCGGCTCTAAACTCGGTCAGTGGAAGAAGCCATTCAAAGGAAACAGGGACAACCCATCCAATTTAGACAAGATACTTGATCGGCCTTGCCAGATTCATGGTACCCCCGACAAGCCTGCAAACCACTCCAACATAAATTGTTGGGTCTTCAAACAGGCTGGTAAGATAAATACCGAACACAAGGGGAAAGGGCCGCCAAGTGAGGACGATGATGAGCCCCACCCATCAAACACAAGAGGGCAGAAGAAATTTCCCCCTGAGGTAAAAACAGTGAATATGATATATGTCACTCATATCCCCAAGAGGGAGCGCAAGCGTGCACTAAGGGACGTCTACGCCGTAGAGCCGGTTGCCCCAAAATTCAACCCCTGGTCGGCTTGTCCGATCACCTTCGATCGTCAGGACCACTCGACCAGTATCCGTCATGGAGGTTTGGAAGCCTTGGTCCTTGACCCAATCATTGACGAATTCCATCTCACCCGAGTCCTCACGGACGGCGGCAACCATCTTAACTTGATTTATGAAGACACGATCCGCCAACTGGGTATCGACCCATCAAGAATCAAGCCTACTAACACCACCTTTAATGGAGTGATACCCGGCATGGAAGCCTGCTGCACGGGCTCAATAACACTGGAAGTAGTCTTTGGCTCACCGGATAACTTCCGAAGCGAAGACTTGACCTTCGACATCGCCCCTTCTACAATGGTTATCACGCACTACTTGGACGAACTGCCTTCGCTCGCTTCAATGCGGTCCCGCACTATACTTACTTAAAGCTCAAAATTCCTGGGCCCCATAGCGTTATCGCAGTCAATGGAAACACGGAGTGCTCCCTCCGCACCGAGGACCATACAGCGACCCTTGTGGCTGAAGTGCAGAGCGGCCTCCTTAGGCCGAACACCTCATCGGCCATCAAGCCCTCGGACGCTGTTAAATGCATCCGGTCTACTCTGCATGATGACAACTCGGCGACTCCAGAGCTAGACTAGCAGCTTTTCCTCCATCGATCGCCACACACATTCGCGGCATATGTACCACGTGTGCACAATTACGCACTCAAGATACCTTGGGCAACGACAGAGGCACAATGCGGATAAGTCTATAGTGCGGCTCGACCCTATGTGACCTTGACATTTTTTTCTTTGATCTTTTTCTTCTTCTACAATACCATAGGTGCATTAAAGCTTAGCTACTCCACAGTCGTGCAAGGCCTCTTTCTGGGCCCGTTTTCGTATAAATGACCATGGACCGTTCCTCTCAAGGAATCTTTTCCACAAGGGCTAAAGCGACGCAGACGTGTGGCAGGGCATCAATGATATCTTCAAGACCATCTTTTTAGGCCCCGTATACAACTTTCCCTTGTGTACAAATTTTTGCATGTAAAATAGCCTTGGCACTATCTGTAATAGCACGCCTTGACGTATCAAAAAGATTACAATGAAAACAGTTTTTTAGCAACCCTCGTTCGGTCTTGGTTTGTTTCATAATCTGCATTCCTATTTTGTGCTATGATTGCCAAATATACATTATGGTACAGCTTCAATACCGGGGGCTCTATTCGGCCACACATATTTTCAAAAAAGAAGAAGAAGAAGTCCGAATACTTTTAGAGTACACTTCGGTGTCCCGAACATTGCATTATATGCCTCAAATCCGAATCATGTCTTTGGTCAATAGTTGGGTTGCCCGGCTCCTGTGGTTGCTACCTTACGTGCCGCTTGTTCGGCTAAGGTAGTAAAGGGAGAACTACTGCGATTGTGTTTCTGGTTCGTCTGGTCAAGCACCTCAGTAGAGAAAGCCAAAAGCTGACTGTCATGATACGGTGAGAGCTGGTCAGTGATTCGGTGACTTACCATAAATATCTTGCAATTTCTCTCGTACTATACAAAGGATTGACCTTCATCCAGTCACATGCCTAAGGCATCCAAGTTCGGATAGCCGCACACGCACCAGGGGCTAGTTCCTAGCCCGATTGTCAAACTCCTATGGCTAAGTGAAAGTGATAAAGACGCATAGTCTGATTGCCTAGTTCGCTGTGCAGACACCTCCTTTACGGACCAAGACATTGGGTCAAGTGTGCTCGTGTGCTATTACCTAACACCCCCATAGCATCTACGTGGGGGCTGAAGCCGACGACTGGTAAACTCTCAGAAATAAAAATGGCCACATAGGAGGAAAATAAATTTCAGATAAAGGCATACATATATTACAGAGCCTTGGTTCATAAAACAACACCTAGACAGCTTGGATACATTCATACAAACATGATATCCTTCGAGCATTGGCCCTCTACTATCCGGGCACCCTCCAGGACGTCATCAAAATACTGCTCCGGCTTGCGGGTGTCCTTGCCTTCGGGCGGGCCCTCGGTCGTGATGACGGTGGCCTTCGTCTTCGCCCATTGCATCTTGACATGGGCGAAGGCCATCCGTGCACCCTCGATGCACGCCGAGCGCTTGACAGTTTCATTTTGGGGCAGCGCGTCAGCGAGCCGCTTCACCAGGATGAAGTAACTGCTAGGAATGGGTTTGGGTTGGCTAGAGCCGGACTATGACGTCCTTCATGGCCAAACCGGACATCCTATGCAGCTCTGCCAGCTGCATCATCTGGTTGTTCAATAGCGCTAGACGCTCTGGCACCAGGTACTGTGAGCAGAAGAGCTTCTCCTGGTGTTCCCCTCCTGGGCCCGAAAGAATTGCGCGACATCGGCCGCACTCCTCAGAATATCCACAAAGGCGTCTGGAGAACTCCATAGTCGATTAAGGAAGGCATATCTCTGACCGCCAAATATACTCTGCAAAAGAAAGGGCTTACCAGCCGCTATCTGTCCGGCCTGCATGATCTCCTCGCGAGCCGCACGGGACTCGTTCCGCGCCTCCTTGGCCTCCTAGAGAGCCTTGGTGAGATCGACCGCTTGGGCCTTGTTCTTCTCCTCCAAGGCCTTAAAGATATTTACTAAAATGGGTCAAAAGATGTCAATCAAACTATTTGTTTACACTTTATGCAAGACAACAGTGAACTGCAGGATGATAAGTAAGAACCCTATAGCCTTCTTTTTATTGCCCGTAATGAGTTGTGTTGGATGACAATATCTTAATCTTTTTTCTTTTGAAGTGGATCCTGAAGCAGTTTACTCAAGATTGCCTCTCAAACTACATGATTGGCAGCCGGCCATCACAAGGGGTTGGACTAGAGTCATGCATGCCTTCTGCATCCACGAGAGCACAATAGGGCCATTCTGCTTCACCTTGTTTAGCAACTGGAATGTCTATCACCTCTTTATTTACCATCTGTAATAGTACAAGTATAGAACCCTGGTACATCATTCTTTATTTGGTGCTTCTGTAATTCTTAAACATATGTACCTGTGAATCGAATAATGCATTGGTTGTTTGAACCTAATGATATGAATAAAGCTATAGCCTACTTTCAAGTTTAAATTAGGTACAATTTTAAATAGCAGCAATGAAATTAGGGAGAAATTATGTTTTGCAGGTCATTACGGCACACACGGTTGGTAAAACACAAACGTTTGCGATATACACTATAATCCGAGACGGTTCACAGATAGGAAACGTGTGCAAGCATGCACACAGTTGCCGTTTGCAAAGCGTGTGTGATGTCAGACACTATCACATACTGTGCGGGAAAACTAAATGTGTGTGATTGTCTACCTATCGTACACGGTTTATAATCATGAACTGTTTGTGATGTGCCAGGCATCGTAAATCTCCCGTGCCTAGAATCTGCCTAGAAAACTACCATGCCTGGAATCTGCCTGGTTTTAGGCAGAACCACAAAACTCTGACTACGATGGCAATGTGAGCACAAACGAGTGGCAAGGATGAAGTGTTTGGGATATTCAAGATATTGGAAACGGTTATACAGGGACAACTATATGCATCAAGGCTCCCTATCCCCGACGGTTTCTGGGTTGTGTGGGAAGGACCCCTGTATCGCCCACACTCACTTGGAGACGGTTCCATATGCTGTCGCGGAAAGGGATTAAAAACCGTTTGTTTAGGACCGACGTGCACGAGTGTCTCTTTACTCATTCCGTAATACATCATCTTGTAACTAACTCCTTAGTCACTTTGCTTGCAAGATTCTTGTGATGTGTATTACCGAGAGGGCCCAGAGATACCTCTCCCATACTCGAAGCGACAAATCCTAATCTCGATCCATGCCAACTCAACAGACACTTTCGAAGATACCTGTAGAGCATATTTATGATCACCCATTTACGTTGTGACGTTTGATAGCACACAAGGTATTCCTCTGGTATCCGGGAGTTGCATGATCTCATAATTGAAGGAACATGTATTTGACATTAAGAAAGCAATAGCAATAAACTAAACGATCATATGCTAAGCTAATGGATGGGTCTTGTCCATTTGTCCATCACATCATTCTCCTAATGATGTGATCCCATTATCAGGTGCGAACACATGTCTATGGTTAGGAAACCTTAACCATCTTTGATCAACGAGCTAGTCTAGTAGAGGTTCACTAGGGACACGGTATTTGTTTATGTATCCACACATGAATTTAAGTTTCCAATCAATACAATTCTAGCATGAATAATAAACCTTTATCATGAATAAGGAAATATAAAATAACAACTTTATTATTGCCTCCAGGGCATATTTCCTTCACTAACAAAGTGTGCAAGCTCCAGCGATCCATCTATGGACTGGTGCAGGCATCTCGGAGTTGGAATATACGCTTTGATGAGGTGATCAAAGCATTTGGCTATATACAGACTTACGGTGAAGAATGTATTTACAAGAAAGTTAGTGGGAGCTCTATAGCATTTCTGATATTATATGTGGATGACATATTGCTGACTACAAATGATATAAAATTTCTGAATAGCATAAAATGATATTTGAATAAGAATTTTGCAATGAAAGACCTCGGTGAAGCAGCTTACATATTGGGCATCAAGATCTATAGGGATAGATCGAGACGCTTAATAGGACTTTCACACAGCACATACCTTAACAAAGTTCTGAAGAAGTTCAAAATGGACCAGTCAAAGAAAGGGTTCTTTCCTATGTTGCAAGGTGTGAATTGAGTCAGACTCAAAGTCCGACCACGGTAGAAGATAGAGAGAGAATGAAAGTTATTCCCTATGCCTCAGCCATAGGTGAGGGAGTCATGGATTAAGGGGTCCTCGAGTGTCCGGGCCGTGTGTTTTGGGCCAGACTGGTGGGCCTTGAAGATACAAGGTAGAAGACCTTCCCCCGTGTCCAGATAGGACTCTCCTTTGTGTGAATGGCAAGATTGGTGTCCGGATGTATAGTTTCCTTCCTCTATAAACCGACTCTGTACAACCCTAGGCCCCTCCTGTATATATATAAACCGGAGGGTTTAGTCAGTAGAGGCTATCAGAACTCATATAAGCTAGACATCTTGGGTTTAGCCATTATGATGTCGAGGTAGATCAACTCTTGTAACACCCATACTCATCAAATACAATCAAGGAAGACGTAGGGTTTTACCTCCATTAAGAGGGCCCAAACCTAGGTAAACATCGTGTCCCCTTTTTCTCCTGTTACTTTCGATCCTCAGACGCATAGTTCGGGACCCCCTACCCGAGATCGGCCAGTTTTGACACCGACATTCGTGCTTTCATTGAGAGTTTCATTGTGTCGTCAGCAGATGGTTCGATGGCTCATTCTATCGACAACAACGATGCTGTCTCCGGGGAAACTTTTCTCCCTGGTCAGCTTTTCATGTTCGGCGGCTTCACTCTGCAGGCCAATTCGATTGGTCACCTCGAACAGATTGATAGCTATGCCCCTGGTCATCAGATCAGATTTGGGAGCCCGAATTACGTCGCTGATATCGGAGGCGACTTGATCTTCGAAGGGTTCACGGCCTCGGCCAATGCCCCTCATCTCCAAGAGGGAAACCCATCGGATTCACCATCAGGCACCATCCAAGGACCAACCATCATCCCTGCCTTGGCCCTAGATCCAGGGCAGGCCGCTTCATCTGAAGATGGGAGTTTTGAATCCACCAGACTCTCTTTAACTACGGAGCCCTTTGCCGGAGATCCAAAGGCGACCATATCATCGGCAAGCCTGGAATCAAGCAAGACTCTCCCTATCATTAGAGAACCGAACTTGCCCCTTGAGGCTAGCTCCAAATTATCAAGGACTATGCCAATTGAGCACAGCCAGGTGTCATATACCATGCCCAGCTTCGCGGGACCTCAGTTCCTTGTCCAGCCTTCGCCCTGGACTTAGTGCGATCTCTCACTATTACAGAAGTGTCACCTCTGAACTACGCCCATCCCGGACTAGGGGCTGAGAGCGGGGGGTTTTATGTCCCACCCACCACCCACTTAATAGCCACTGTCGAGGATTTGACCGACATGCTAGATTACGCCTCTGAAGACATCAATGGTATGGACGACGATGCCAGGGATGAATCAGGCCAGAATCCGCCTATCACCAGGCGTTGGACGGCCACCTCCACATATGATGTGTATATGGTGGATGCACCTAAATAGGATGACAACGACGGCAGTAAGGACCCAATTGGGTACAAGCCTACCGAGGCACCACCAAAACGTCGACGTCAGCGGCGCCACTCAAAGTCGCGTCGCGAAAAGGAAAGTAATACCGGCACCGGAGACAATGACACTTCGGATAATGCCTAAGACTCTGACCACTCCATCGAGCCCACCATAGAGCGGGATGATCGGGAAGACGGACAAGTCAATCCAGAGGAACTTGACGGGAACGAGGATTCGAAGGATAGTAACTATCTACTGACCGCCGAGGAGGAAGTTAGCCTTGGAGACGAAGACTTCATCATGCCAGAGGAACCCCTCGAGCAGGAACGCTTCAAGCAATAGCTCATCGCAACTGCGAGGAGCCTAAAAAAGAAACAACAAAAGCTTCAGGCCGAACAGGATACGCTCAATGACAGATGGACCCAGGTCCTAGCCGCCGAGGAATATGGCCTCGAGCGCCCAACAAAGAGTTATCCGAAGCGTCGGCTACTGCCACAATTCAACGATGAGGCCCTTGTGCCAATACCGTCAGGATATGACCACGCTGATGAACCAGACCGGCCACCACGTGGGCGAGATAAAGCGGCTTCTTACGCCGAACACCAACCCGTGCCACCTCGCCGTAGAGGCAAAGAGGTGGCGGCTCCCGGATACACCTACGACTTACGCCAAGACCTAGGTAATAGAGCCGGTCAGGCTAGATCAATCTATGGATCAAGGGGGTGTGCCCCAACGCGAGATGACGGACATCAAGCTTGGTGCGATATGCATAACCTCACCCGGGCTGAAAACCGAACACGAATGTCATCCGAACTCCGTCGTGACGTTGCCCGATATAGAGGCACCGCACACCCCTTATGCTTTACCGATGAGGTAATACAGCACCTGTTTCTAGAAGGGTTTAAACCTATAAACATTGCATCATACGATGGAATGACAGATCCCGTGGTATGGATTGAGGATTTTCTTCTCCATATTCACATGGCTCGCGGCGACGATCTCCATGCCATCAAATACCTCCCCTTAAAGCTGAAAGGACCAGCACGACACTGGTCAAACAGCCTCCCAGAGAACTCCATTGGTAGTTGGGAAGATCTGGAGGACGCCTTTAGAGATAACTTCCAAGGTACCTATGTCCGGCCTCCGGATGCCGATGACCTCAGTCACATAGTCCAGCAAACCGGAAAGTCAGCTAGTAACCCACAAGTATAGGGGATCAATTGTAGCCTCTTTCGATAAGTAAGAGTGTCAAACCCAACGAGGAGCTAAAGGTAGAACAAATGTTCCCTCAAGTTCTATCGACCGCCGATACAACTCTACGCACGCTTAACGTTCGCTTTACCTAGAACAAGTATGAAACTAGAAGTACTTTGTAGGTGTAACGGGATAGGTTTGCAAGAATATAAAGAGCACGTAAATAAAAACTAGGGGCTGTTTTAGGCAAAGAAGCAATAAAGTTAGTATAGCGAGTGTGGAAAAGTGGTGGTAGGAGTTGCGAAATTGTCCCTAAGCAATTGACTACTTTACTAGACCGATAGCAAGTTTTATGTGGGAGAGGCAACTGCTAGCATGTCATCCCTAACTTGGAATTCTATGCAGTTATGATTGGAACTATTAGCAAGCATCCGCAACTACTAACATTCATTAAGGTAAAACCCAACCATAGCATTAAGATATATTGCCCCCCCCTCAATCCCGTATGCATCAATTTCTATGCTAGGTTGAAGCTTCTGTCACTCTTGCTCTCCAATACATAGTCCTATCAACATACAACTAACCCTATGGTGTGATCCACGCGCGCGCTCATATGATGGGCACCAAAGGACATCAACATAAACACAAGCAAATTAAACCAATCATAGCAATTCACCAATTACCGATAGGACAACGAAAATCTACTCAGACATCATAGGATGGCAACACATCATTGGATAATAATATGAAACATAAAGCACCATGTTCAAGTAGAGGGTACAACGGGTTGCGGGAGAGTGGACCACTGTAGATAGATGAGGGAAGGTGATGAAGATGTTGGTGAAGATGACGGAGGTGTTGGTGTAGATCGCCGTCACATGATGATGGCCCTGGCGGCGTTTCGGCGCCACTTGGAGAGAGGGGAAAACGGCCCCCTTCTTCTTCTTCTTCTTCCTTGACGTTCTCCCTAGATGGGAGAAGGGTTTACCCCCTGGTCCATGGCTTCCATGGTGGCGGAGGGGCGAGAGCCCCTCCGAGATTGGATCTGTCTCTCTGTCTCTCTCTGTTTCTGCGTTCCAGATTCTGGCCTTTCACCGTTTCTTATATTCCCGGAGATCCGTAACTCCGATTGGGCTGAAATTTTAACATGATTTGTATCCGGATATTAGCTTTCTTGCGGCAAAAGAAGGGTACCAACCACCTTACGGGATAGCCACGAGGGTCAGGGGCGTGCCCACCCCCCTGGGGCGTGCCCCTTGCCTCGTGGCCCCCTCGGGCATCGTCCCACGTTGATTCTTCTTCCCAAAAATCACATATATTCCAAAAAAAATCTCTGTAAGTTTTTATCCCATTTGGACTCCATTTGATATGGATTTTCTGTGAAACAAAAAACATGCAACAAACAGGAACTGGCACTGGGCACTGGATCAATATGTTAGTCCCAAAATTTGTATAAAAAGTTGCCAAAAGTATATGAAAGTTGTATAATATTGGCATGGAACAGTAAAAAATTATAGATACGACGGAGACATATCAGCATCCCCAAGCTTAATTCATGCTCGTCCTCGAGTAGGTCAATGATAAAAAAGATAATTTTTGGTGTGGAATGCTACCTAGCATAATCTTGATCATGTAATCTAATCATGGCATGAATATTAAGACACGAGTGATTCAAAGCAATAGTCTATCATTTGACATTAAGACAATAATACTTCAAGCATACTAATAAAGCAATCATGTCTTTTCAAAATAACATGGCCAAAGAAAGTTATCCCTACAAAATCATATGGACTGGCTATGGTCCATCTTCACCACACAAAATATTCAAATCATGCACAACCCCGATGACAAGCCAAGCAATTGTTTCATCCTTTTGATGTTCTCAAACCATTTCAACTTTCACGCAATACATGAGCATGAGCCATGGATATAGAACTATAGGTGGAATAGAATATGATGATGGAGGTTGTGTTGAGAAGACAAAAAAGGGAGAAAGTCTCACATCGACGCGGCTAATCAATGGGCTATGGAGATGCCCATCAATTGATGTCAATGTGAGGAGTAGGGATTGCCATGCAACAGATGCACTATATCTATAAGTGTATGAAAGCTCAAACTGAAACTAAGTGGGTGTGCATCCAACTTGCTTTCTCATGAAGACCTAGGGCACTTGAGGAAGCCCATCATTGGAATATACAAGACAAGTTCTATAATGAAAATTCCCACTAGTATATGAAAGTGATAACTCAAGAGACTCTCTATATGAAGAACATGGTGCTAATCTGAAGCACAAGTGTGGTAAAAGGATAGTAACATTGTCCCTTCTCTCTTTTCTCTCATTTTTTTTATTTTTTTACTTTTTTGTAGGCTTTTTTGGCCTCTCTCTCTTTTTTTTGGGGGGGGGGCTTCTCTGGCCACTTTTATTTTGATAACCTCACATGGGACAATGTTCTAATAATGATGATCATCACACTTTTATTTACTCACAACTCAATATTACAACTCGATACTAGATCAAAGATATGACTCTATATGAATGCCTCCAGCGGTGTACCGAGATGTGCAATGATCTAGCGTGGCAATGAAATAAAAAAACGGACAAGCCATGAAAACATCATGCTAGCTATCTTACGATCATGCAAAACAATATGACAATAAATGATCAAGTCATGTATATGATGATGATGGAAGTTACATGGCAATATATCTCAGAATGGCTATGGAAATGCCATGATAGGTAGGTATGGTGGCTGTTTTGAGGAAGATATAAGGAGGGTTATGTGTGATAGAGCGTATCATATCACGGGGTTTGGATGCACCGGCGAAGTTTGCACCGACTCTCAAGGTGAGAAAGGGCAATGCACGGTACCGAAGAGGCTAGCAATGATGGAAGGGTGAGAGTGCGTATAATCCATGGACTCAACATTAGTCATAAAGAACTCACATACTTATTGCAAAAATCTATTAGTCATTGAAACAAAGTACTACGCACATGCTCCTAGGAGGATAGATTGGTAGTAAAATACCATCGCTCGTCCCCGACCGCCACTCATAAGGAAGACAATCAATAAATACCTCATGCTCCAACTTCGTTACATAACGGTTCACCATATGTGCATGCTACGAGAATCACAAACTTCAACACAAGTATTTTTACAATCCATAACTACCCACTAGCATGACTCTAATATCACCATCTTTATATCGAAAAACTATTGCAAGGAATCAAACATATCATATTCAGTGATCTACAAGTTTTATGTAGGATTTAATGACTAACCATGTGAATGACCAATTCCTGTCCCCTCTCTAAATAGATATAAGTGAAGCAAGAGAGTTTAATTCTTTCTACAAAAGATAATCCCACACTCTAACAAATAAGTGAAGCAAAAGAGCGTTCTACAAATGGCGGTTTTCTATGTGTAGGGAAACAGGCAATCCAAACTTCAAATGATATAAGCGAAGCACATGAAGCATTCTATAAAGACATACTCAAAAGATATAAGTGAAGTTGTCGTTGTCAAAACCGGTGGATCTCGGGTAGGGGGTCCCGAACTGTGCGTCTAAGGCGGATGGTAACAGGAGGCAGGGGACACGATGTTTACCCAGGTTCGGGCCCTCTTGATGGAGGTAATACCCTACGTCCTGCTTGATTGTTCTTGATGATATGAGTATTACAAGAGTTGATCTACCACGAGATCGTAGAGGCTAAACCCTAGAAGCTAGCCTATGGTATGATTGTATGTTGTCCTACGGACTAAACCCTCCGGTTTATATAGACACCGAGGGGGCTAGGGTTACACAGAGTCGGTTACAAGGGACAGATCTACATATCTGTATGCCTAGCTTGCCTTCCACGCCAAGGAGAGTCCTATCCGGACACGGGACGAAGTCTTCAATCTTGTATCTTCATAGTCCAACAGTACGGCCAAAGGATATAGTCCGGCTGTCCGGAGACCCCCTAATCTAGGACTCCCTCAGTAGCCCCTGAACCAGGCTTCAATGACGATGAGTCCGGCGCGCAGATTTGTCTTCGGCATTGCAAGGCGGGTTCCTCCTCCGAATACTCCATAGAAGATTTTGAACCAAGGATAGTGTCCGGCTCTGCAAAACAAGTTCCACACCACCGTAGAGAGAATAATATTTCCACAAATCTAATCTGCTGACACGTTTTGACACATGACATCATGTCATGGCCCGGTCATTATTCGAACCGTTTTTCTCAACCAGCACCGCACATATCGCGAGGCGGTTTTCTTGACACGTCTTGTCAAAGCAGAGATCGTGTCCCTTATTACGGGATTCTCATCAATACGGACGTGGGTAACCCAACCGCGCCATCAATTACGGCGCTTGGGGAATAAGCGATTTTACCAGGCAAGTGGGGAGGCGCATCGCCTCTTCCGCCCTTATAAAGGGACAAGAGATTCACCCTTTTTACCCACGCCTTCTTCCTCCTTGCTTACCCATTCTCGCACACTCGAGCTCCAGCGCCCAAGTTCGCGTCTTTCTTCTCAAACCACTCCAAGCATGTCCGGAGCGGGAGGCAAGTGGATGGTCTCCTCCGTCACGGAGGAGAACATCACAAAGTTAGGGAAGCCGGATATCTGGCCGCGGATATCGCGCACCGGCTGCCAGATGCAGGGCAGATCATCCCTACGCCCGAACCCCATGAGAGGGTAGTTTTTCTTACCCACTTCGTCCGCGGACTGGGATTTCCCCTCCACCCGTTTGTCCGCGGGCTCATGTTCTACTACGGGCTGGATTTTCATGATCTGGCCCCCAATTTCATCCTCAACATCTGGCGTTTATCGTCGTGTGCGAGGCCTTCCTCCGCATTAGGCCCCACTTCGGCCTATGGCTGAAGACCTTCAATGATAAACCGAAGGTGGTGGTTGGCCAGCAAGCAGAGTGCGGAGGCGCCATGGTGGGCAAAATGCCTAACGTCACCTGGCTCGAAGGCTCCTATGTGGAGACCATAAAGGGGTGGCAATCGGGGTGGTTCTACATCACCGAGCCGTGCGACACCAACTGGGTGGCGGCCCCCAAATTTCGATCCGGAATCCCCACGCGGCTCACTTCCTGGAAAGAGAAGGGCCTGTCCTGGGGTTCCTCGGTAGAGCTGACCAGACTCCAGACCTGCATCAGGAACATGATGAGCAAGAAAATCAAGCTGTCAAACGTGTCCAGGTCATGCTCTTCCGCCGGATTCTCCCGTGTCAACGACGGGCATTCAATTTGTGGGAGTTCGACCCGGCCAAGCACCAGACGCTGCGAGAGCTCTACGACACGACGCACAAGGACGTCTGGAGGGTGCTGTTCAAGGGCGCCGAGGTACCTCCTTCCCTCATCGAGGACCGCGGACTCAGCGCAAAGCGCCATGCCAATCCGGTAAGTTTTGATATCTCACAGGGTATTTATTTGCCCCAGTTAATCATGTGTGGGATCTAAGCTTCCATGCCATTAACAGGACTGGATAAAGACAGCGAGCAGCTCGATTGCCCAGCCCCCTGCCTGAAGATCCTGCAGATGCTCTCCTACGGAGATGCTGGCTCCGGCACCTTACGAGGTGCCGGTGAAGAAGACCAAGAAGAAGGCCACGGGGACCCGAAAGGGTCTCCGGCGCAAGGTTGTATCGGACTCATCGTCCGATGACTCCGACGCGCACTCCTCCCACGAAAACGAGGAGGAGGAGGAGGAAAGTTCTCTCCCCCCAGCCGGGGGAGACAAGAAAAGGAAGGCCGACCCAACCGGGGAGGCCGAAGGGTCCAAGAAGGGAAGGACCCTCCCTCCGGACTGCTCCACGACGGCCGCCTACAGCGGCGACGAGTGGCTACCCAGGGTCAAGCCCCTGGCGAAGTCGTAAGTATCCGGACACCATAGTAATTCATGGTATGTTTTATTGCACTGCTTCTCCTCATGCCGAACATGATTATGCAGTCGTCCGAGCTCATCTCGACGTATCTTCGTCGAGGTTCATTGGACTCGTCGGATATGAACAGCGGTTCTCTTCCGACCGCCTCCACCCTCGCCCTACGGACAACGTCGAGGTGTTGTCTCGAAAGGCACCGAGCCGAGGGGAGGTGGTCCTGGGGGCGCCTCGAGGCGACCTCCCGGACCCTGGGGCAAAGGGAGCAAAACTCCCACGGGCTCCGAGTTCGGCCCCCAGCCGAACACTGCGTCGGAACTTCGATGGTTCCGGACTCCGGCAGGCGATCCCCCGTTAAGGGGGCAAGCCGCCCGTGCTGGTGGCCTCTGCCATCCAGAGGCACTGAACAACTTGCTGGAAGCGCTTCGCGGCGCTTCCATCGATGAAGAGCACCGCACTATCATGAGTGCGGTGATCGAGAAGGTCCAGTCATCCAAAAACGGACTAACCGAAGCTTGTGCCAGCCTCCTAACAGGCTTTGAGGTAAGCAATCAAAATATAAGGAAATATTACCGCATAGACAGTAGCCCCTGATGCTCTGTTTGGCGTTCGCGAAGAAAGGCCGAATAGAGGATCAAATAATGACTCGGGAGTCTAATCAGAATATGTCTATGTGCATGTGCAGGCTTCACTGCTGGCCACTGCTGCACGTACTGCGGAGGTCTCTGCACTGAAGCAGGACCTGGAGCGGTTCGAGGACGAGCTCGGCCTTATCAAGAGGCAGCTCGAGGAGAGCAAAGGTAAGCAATACCTTGTCTATACATTAAAAAGAAGTTCAGTTGTAAAGTAATATGATCATCATGAATTTGCCAGGGGCCACGACCGAGGTGGCGACCCTGAAGAAGGCGTTGTCCGAGGCCGAAGATAAAGCGGCCAAGGAGCGCATTGAGCGGGAAAAGCAAGAAGCCCGGGTAGGCGAGGTGCAGCAAGAGCTCGAGGCTCTCGCCAAAAAACACGAGTCCTTGGAGCGTGACTCTAGGATGTGAGAGTCCGAGCTTGCGAAGGCGCTCGAAAGCACCCAAAGCGCCAAGGCTGAAGCCCACAAGGCCCTTTCAGGAGATTGATGCGGTGAAGAAGATAGCAGGGTAAGGCATTCATTATGCAAAGCAAGCATGTGAAGGAAACTTTCCTTTTACTTACCCGAGTTCGGAGCTCTCCAGGAGCGTTCGCAGATCTTCCCCGCAGTGTACTAGATGCCATGGAGTTTTACCGAGCTGAGGAGGGGAGCTCGACGGAAAAGTTGTTCTGGTCTCAGTATATGGGACCGAACACCCAATGCCCTTGAGCGACCAGCTGAAGCATTGGTCGAGCTTCACAAGGCGGCCGAACAGGCCATGAAGGGTCTTATAGTCCGGATGTGGCCTGGCGAGCCCCTGCCGCAGCTACTTCGGTCTGGTGAGGCGGCTTGTGGATGCCTCCACGGCTTGAAGTCATAAAGCGGTCCGTCTGCATCGAGGGTGCGCGCAGGGCTTTTGCCCGGGCGAGGTGCACTGGGCGAAGCTGGACGCCGTGAAGCTGGTGAAGGAGGGGCCGCCGGAGGGCAAGGAGCATCGCTGCCCCGAAATGTATTATGAGAGTGTCCTGAAGGGTTCCGCCTTGTGGCGGATGAATGTGCCAGAGATGTAATTTTTGAATGAACTCATGTGATCCTGTAATGTGAAACGAGTTCATTTTGCGCTATGCAACGCTTTTTGAATTTAAAATATTACCTTCTGTGCGGCCGTTTATAAAATCTGAGAGTTGGCCAGTCGTCGGCTTCTGCCCCCATGTAACTAGTACTAGGGTGTTCGGGATAAACCTGAGCACTCTTTATCCCAGTTTTGGGTCCTTCGAGGGAGGTGTTCAGTGCAACGAACCAGGCAATCAGACTATAAGGCTTTATCACTCTCACTTAGCCATAGAAGTCTACAATTTTAAATTTTGGCGAAGCCCCTAGTATTCGGAAGGCCGAATTTGGGGCGCTATACACGCCTAAGTCGGGCAAGGATGACTCGTCGCCCGAAGCGGAAAAAGTCTTTAAGGACTTGAGACGTCTCGAACAGCGACCAGCTCTCGCCCTATCATGACAGTCAGTTTTCGGCTTTCTCTACTGAGGTGCTCGTCCGAAAGAACCGGGACACAATCGCAGTAGTTCTCCCAGCGCTACCTTAGCCGATATAGCGGAACGTAAGGTACCAAAGCATGAGAGCCGGGCAAACCCAACTATTGTTCCAAGACATGATTCGAAGCTGATGCATATAATGCTATAAGTTCGGGGTGCCGCACTGTCGAAAGTGTTCGGACTTCTCATGCCGTATTATGGGGTAAACAAAAGCGCCTGTCATACTGACCGTACCTGAATGTACGGGTGCAGATTGTCGTAAATGAACATATAAGAAAAAAGGGGATGAATAATGCAATAATAGACTAATGCTATGCATTGTTATTTAAGTAATACGTCGAAGCGCACTGATACAAGTAGTGTAATAAGCAGAAAGTAGGACTATCTGACATGTCCTATCCAAGGGCAAGCTGCATATGGATAGTAGAAAGTGGGTATATCGATTATTAGTAGAGACCACCTGAGGGTTCCCGTGTACATCTTAGCTTCTTGCCTCCTTGGTTGTTCCTTCCCGTAATGTGTTCGACAATCGTACTGCCGGAAAGGGCTTCCAGAGAGTTAGGTCCCGAATGAGAAAAATGATAAAGGTATACGACCCCTAGGGCGGTTAAGCCGCATTGTGGGGCGTGCCCTGATCGTGCCCCCGCCTATATCCATGGTATTTTCAGTGCGTAATTATGTACGCGCGGCACAGACTTCATCGCTTGACTGGGACTGGGACGGGGGCCGAATTGCTAGGCGAGCTCTGAACGTGCCAGGCGATCTTGTTGCAGTTTACTCTAGACTCGCTTGAAGGTGTCCGGGGGCTGTATCGCCGAATTAGTGGTTTGCCTTAAAAGGCTGCTTTGTGCTTCTGCTGCGAGGGCCGCAGTGTGCTCTTCGTGGGAGCGAGCGTTCTGTGTTTCCATTGACTGTTATGAACCCCCCTAGGTCCTGGCATCTTGAGCTTGAGGTATGCGTAATGCGTACCGCATTGAATTTTGCAAATGCGGTTCGCGAGCAGTGCGTGATAGCCACTGCGGAAACGGGACGATATAAAGATTAACTCCTCGCTTCGGAAGTTGGGAGATCCGAAGACCACTTCCAGTGTGATTGAGCCCGTGCAATGGGCCTCTACACCTGGGATGACCCTTAAAGGTGGTTTTGGTGGGTTTGATCCTCGAGGGATTATACCCATTTTGCGCACTGGCCGGTCAGCCGCATCGTATACTGGTGATGTGGGTTTCAATGCTTCCTCCTCGAGGTGAGGTAGCAATCTGTGATTTGGGTAACTCTTGGAGGGGCGCTCGAGTTCGTATTCCTCGGCCGCAAGGACTTCAGTCCAGCTGTCTGCTAGCAAGTATTGATCAGCTTGAAGCTGTTGTTGCTTTTTCTTCAGGCTATTTGCTATGGCCATAAGCCGGCGCTTGAAGCGCTCCTGCTCGACGGGATCCTTAGGTACAATGAATTGTTCGTCGCCGAGGCTCACCTCGTCTTCGGGGAGAGGCATGTAATTGTCCTCCTCCGATTCTCCATCTGTTGCCTACTCTGGAGGGCTAGCTTGTTCACCCTCCCGATCTACATTGTCCTGGAGGGGATTGTGGTTGTCTTCGGCACTATCCGGACTGTTATTGTCTCTTGTGCCGGTATCACTATTTTTGCTGTAGCGGGACTTAGAGCGGCGCCGCTGACGACGGCGCTTGGGTTGATTCTTGGAGGGGTCATCCTCCGTCGTCTCGTCTCCATTGCCTTATTTGGGGGTGTCCACTATGTATATATCATATGATGAGGTGGCGGTCCAGCGCCCTGTGGGCGGTGGTTCCTGTTCGTCTCCTTCGTCGTCATCCATACCGTCGATGTCTTCGGAGTCAAAGTCGAGCATGTTGGTTAAATCGTCGACAGTGGCTACTAAGTGGGTGGTGGGTGGGAAGCGAATTTCTTCGTCGTCCGCATCCCATTCTAGTCGGACATAGTTCGGCCAAGGTTCTCCTAACAAGGAGAGAGACCTTAACGAATTTAGCACACCACCGAAAGGCCAGCGCTGGAAGATATCCGCGGAGGTGAACTCCATGATCGGCGCCCAATCAGATTCGATAGGCACGGATGCAGGCGGCTCGGAGTCCGTGGCCGGAGACGAATCCAGTGGTTCGGCGACACGTCTCTCGTAAGGGGTGAAGTCAGTATCCGGCTCCATCGCCACTGAGAGTGCGGCCTCCATGGCGGGTCTATCCCTCCGTCCTCGGATGGCGCACTTCGCTCCGGATTGAAGGCCGGAGTAGTTGCACATGCGATCTCCCGAACACTGTCCGATGGCAGAGTTACGTCATGCTCGTCATGCTTGTGCGGCGCACCTGACATGGGATCGAATCCATCGAAGATCAAGTATCCGCGGATGTCGGTAGTGTAGTTTAGGTTTCCGAACCTGACCTGACGGCCAGGGGCGTAGCCCTCGATCTACTCTAGATGGCCAAGCGAATTGACCCGCAGTGCGAAGCTGCCGAATACGAAGATCTGTCCGGGGAGGAAAACCTCACCCTGGACCGCATCGTTACCGATGATCGAAAGGGCCATCGAGCCTTACGGTGACGGCACAGTGGAACTCTCAATGAAAGCACCAATATCGGTGTCAAAACCGACGGATCTCGAGTAGGGGTTCCCGAACTGTGGGTCTAAGGCGGATGGTAACAGGAGGCAGGGGACACGATGTTTACCCAGGTTCGAGCCCTCTTGATGGAGGTAATACCCTACCTCCTGCTTGATTGTTCTTGATGATATGAGTATTACAAGAGTTGATCTACCACGAGACCGTAGAGGCTAAACCCTAGACGCTAGCCTACGGTATGATTGTATGTTGTCCTATGGACAAAACCCTCCGGTTTATATAGACACCGGAGGGGGCTAGGGTTACACAGAGTCGGCTACAAGTGAGGAGATCTACATATCCGTACTGCCAAGCTTGCCTTCCACGCCAAGGTGAGTCCCATCCGGACACGAGACGAAGTCTTTAATCTTGTATCTTCATAGTCCAACAGTTCGGCCAAAGGATATAGTTCGGCTGTCCGGAGACCCCCTAATCCAGGACTCCCTCGGAAGTGAAAAGGAGCATTCTATAAATCAGCCAAGGACTATCTCATACCAGGATGGTGCATAAAAGAAAAGTGAGAACTAAATGCAAAAGACGCTCCAAGATTTGCACATATCACATGAACGAAGCGAAACCGAAATCATACCGATACTTGTTGAAGAAAGATGGGATGCCTTCCGGGGCATCCCCAAGCTTAGACCCTTGAGTCTCCTTGAATATTTACTTGGGGTACCTTGGGCATCCCCAAGCTTGAGCTATTGCCTCTCCTCCTTCTCCTCATATCGAGACATTCTCGATCTCTGAACACTTCATCCACACAAAACTCAACAGAAAGCTCGGTAAGATCCGTTAGTATAATAAAGCAAATCACTACTCTAAGTACTGTTGCAAACCAATTCATATTTTATTTTTGCGTTGTAGCTACTGTAATATAAATTTTCCATGGCTTAATGCACTGATAGAAATCGATAGTTTCATCAAAACAAGCAAACTATGCATCAAAAACAAAATCTGTCTTAAACATGACAGTCTATAGTAATCTGAACATTCACCATACCTCTGGTACTCCAAAAATTCTGAAATAATTAGGAAAAATAAACAATTTGTATAGAAAGACAGTGCAAAATGTTTCAGAGCCGTTTGACATTGCAGTAAAAAAATGTAAAATCGCGCACTACAGCCAAAGTTTCTGTCTTGCACCGCACAAACCAACAAGCAATGTAAACATCCTAAAGGAAAATCTTGGCACATTATTCTTGTTTTTAAACTTTACAAAAGCACACAACAGAAATAAATGACTCTCTAAAACTTCTGGGTTGTCTCCCTGGCAGCCCTTTCTTTAAGGCCATTAAGCTAGGCATATAGTGCTCAAGTAATGGATCCACCCGGATCCCAAGGTATATCAAAGCCAATTTTAATTAACAATGATTTGTAATTTAGTAGTGAGCACAAAGTAACATATATCAAGCAATGACGAAGTCTAACTCTCTTCCTATGCATCGGCATGCCATACAAGAACAATTCATGCACATCAAGTAAAGGCCAATACATAGCATAAGCAGTTTCTTGCAATTCTATCGTGTTGGAAACGTAAAGAGGCGGAGATGTAGTTCCTCTCTCATAATAATTGCAAGTAGGAGCAGCAAGCACATGCATATTATATCTATAAAAATCATCATGTGTAGTAGTGAAACACAACCCATCAATATAATCCTTAATAAGGGCAAACTTCTTCGATATACTGTAGTCAGGAGAATTCAAAAAGATAATAGGACTATCATGTGTGGGTGAAATAGCAACAATTTCATGTTTAATATAAGGAACTATATAAATTTCATCTCCATAAGAATAATTCATATTGGCATCTTGGCCACAAGCATAGAAGACATCAAGTTCATCAAAAAGGGATATTTCAAATGAATCAACGGATCATAGCAATTATCATGGCATTCATCCTTCGGTAAGAACGAAGGGACATTAAATAATGTATGAGTTGGAGAGTTACTCTCATTAAAAGGTGGGCATGGGTAGCTAATCCGATCTTCCTCCTTTTGTTCTTCGCTCTCCTCATCATCTTTTTCATCCAATGAGCTCACAGTTTCATCAATTTCTTCTTCCATAGACTCCTGCAAAATATTAGTCTCTTCTTGGACAGCGGAGACTTTCTCAATAAATTCGTCAATGTCATAATTGTATTTATAATTCTCATAGCAATATTTAAGGATAGCTAAATTTTCAGGTCTATAAACTGAATCATCAAAATCTTCAAACTCTTTAAACAAAGATTCAATTTCACAAGCACCCTTAAAAGCAACAAATTCTTCTATTCGTTCCACATCATAGTAATCATATATTTAGCATAAGAAGCTAGGGTTTGATTATCGGTAAATTCGCATGAAAAGGGAAGGTGTGGAGCCTTCATCCTAGAGCAACAAGTATAATCATATCTCAAGCATAGTTGTCGAGCATACCAATGCAATTTATAAATTTGATCCCATAATAGTTTCCCTTTTTGAATCAAGCGATAATCCCTAAAGTATTCACGTTGATCCAGCATGCCTCCCATTATATAATTGAATGGGGTTTTCTCAGGATTATCAAAGTAGTACATAATATATTTCACATAATGAGCATCGAGGGTTTTAGGAGGTTCCCCATCTCCATGAGTAGCAAGTAAACCTAATTTTTTTGGTATTTCGTGTTCCATATCCATAACTAAGGATAGAGAACAACTTAGAACACCAAATAAAAATTAATTAGTGATAAAGCAAACAAGCACACATGAGAATATTCACCCCACGCTATAACTCCCCGACAACGGTGCCAGAAAAAGGTCTTGATAACCCACAAGTATACGGGATCAATTGTAGCCTCTTTCGATAAGTAAGAGTGTCAAACCCAACGAGGAGCTAAAGGTAGAACAAATATTCCCTCAAGTTCTACCGACCACTGATACAATTCTACGCATGCTTAACGTTCGCTTTACCTAGAACAAGTATGAAACTAGAAGTACTTTGTAGGTGTAACGGGATAGGTTTGCAAGAATATAAAGAGCACGTAAATAAAAACTAGGGGATGTTTTAGGAAAAGAAGCAATAAAGTTCGTATAGCGAGTGTGGAAAAGTGGTGGTAGGAGTTGTGAAATTGTCCCTAAGCAATTGACTACGTTACTAGACCGATAGCAAGTTTTATGTGGGAGAGGCCACTGCTAGCATGTCATCCCTGACTTGGAATTCTATGCACTTATGATTGGAACTATTAGCAAGCATCTGCAACAACTAATGTTCATTAAGGCAAAACCCAACCATAGCATTAAGATATTGGTCGCCCTTCAATCTCGTATGCATCAATTTCTATGCTAGGTTGAAGCTTCTGTCACTCTTTCCCTCCAATACATAGTCCTATCAACATACAACTAACCCTATGGTGTGATCCACGCGCGCGCTTATATGATGGGCACCAAAGGACAGCAACATAACCACAAGCAAATTAAACCAATCATAGCAATTCACCAATTACCGATAGGAGAACGAAAATCTACTCAGACATCATAGGATGGCAACACATCATTGGATAATAATATGAAGCATAAAGCACCATGTTCAAGTAGAGGGTACAAAGGGTTGCAGGAGAGTGGACCGCTTTATATAGATGGGGGAAGGTGATGAATATGTTGGTGAGGATGACGAAGGTGTTGGTGTAGATTGCGGTGACGATGATGGCCCCGGCGGTGTTCCGGCGCCACCGGGAGAGAGGGGGAGAGGGGGAGAGGGGCCCCCTTCTTATTATTCTTCCTTGACCTTCTCCCTAGATGGAGAAGGGTTTCCCCTCTGGTCCATGGCCTCCGTGGCGTAGGAGGGGCGAGAGCCCCTCCGAGATTGGATCTGTCTCTCTGTCTCTGTTCTGCGTTCCAGATTCTGGCCTTTCACCGTTTCTTAAATTCCCGGAGATCCGTAACTCCGATTGGGCTGAATTTTGGAAACGATTTTTATCCGGATATTGGCTTTCTTGTGGCGAAATAAGGGCACCAGCCGCCTTACGGGGTGGCCACGAGGGCCCAGGGCGTGCCCCCTACCTCGTGGCCCCCTCGGGTGTCGTCTCACATTGATTTTTCTTCCCAAAAATCACATATATTCCAAAAAAATCTCCGTCAGTTTTTATCCCGTTTGGACTCCATTTGATATGGATTTTCTGTGAAACAAAAAACATGCAACAAACAGGAACTTGCACTGGGCACTGGATCAATATGTTAGTCCCAAAAATAGTATAAAAAGTTGCCGAAAGTATATAAAAGTTGTAGAATATTGGCATGGAACAATCAAAAATATTAGATACGACGGAGACGTATCAGGGAGTACTGGACTAAGGGGTCCTCGGGCGTCCGGCCTGTTATCATGGGCCGGACTAATGGGTTGTGAAGACATGAAGGCCGAAGACTATACCTGAGTTCGGATTGGACTCTCCTTGGCGTGGAAGGCAAGCTTGGCGACCGACTATGAAGATTCCTTCTTATGTAACCGACTCTGTGTAAACCCTAGATCCCCTCGGTGTCTATATAAACCGGAGGGGATAGTCTGGAAAGGACACATTCATTACCATAGTCATACAGGTTAGACTCCTAGGGTTTAGCCATTACGATCTCGTGGTAGATCAACTCTTGTAACACCCATATTCATCAATATCAATCAAGTAGGACGTAGGGTATTACCTCCATAGAGAGGTCCCGAAGCTGGGTAAACATTGTGTTCCCTGTCTCCTGTTACCATCGATCCTAGACGCATAGTTCGGGACCCCCTACCCGAGATCCGCCGGTTTTGACACCGACATTGGTGCTTTCATTGAGAGTTCCACTGCATCGTCTTCAAGAGGTTCGATGGCCCCGTCAATTATCTACAATAATGCTGTCCAGGGGGAAGTTTTTCTCCCCGGACAGATCTTCGTATTCGGCAGCGTTGCACTGCGGGCCAACTCGCTTGGCCATCTAGAGCAGATCGACAGCTACGCCCCTGGCCATCAGGTCAGGTTTGGAAGCTTGAACTACGTTGCTGATACCCGCGGAGACTTGATCTTCGACGGGTTCGAGCCCACGGCAACCGCTCCCTGCCACCGCGATGAGCATGACCTAAATCTGTCATCGGACCATACCCAGGAGATAGCACCTGTGAGTGCTCCGGTCCTAGATCCAGAGCAGATTGCGCCACCCGAGGACGGGAAGCTCAACCCTGCCACGGGAACCTCAGACTCAGCGGCGCTGGAGCTGCACCTAGACCCAACCTCGAACATGACATGCGTCATCGGAACCTCAGATTCGTCTCCGGCCACAGGTTTCGAACTCCGTGCGCCCGCGTCCGTCGAGCCCGATCAGGCGTCGGTCGTCAAATTCAGCGCCGCGGACATCGCCCAGCACTCACCTTTAAGCAATGTGCTGAACTCATTAAAATCCCTCTCCTTAGCAGGGAACTCAGAGTCGAATTGTATCCGGCTCGAACTAGGGGTTGATGATGGGGAATTTTGCTTCCCACCCACCTCCCACTTCATAGCCACTGTCGAGGACTTAACCGACATGCTCGATTATGGTTCTAAAGACATCAATGGTATGGACGACGATGCTGGAGAAGAGGAGGCCCAAAACCCGCCGCTTACCGAACGCTGGACGGCCACCTCCTCGTATGACGTGTACATGGTGGATACACCCAAAGTGAATAGCAGCGACGACAAGGAAGACCCAGTCGAGGATAAACCTCCTGAGATACAACCAAAGCACCGACGTCAGCGGTGCCGCTCCAAGTCACACCGTGGAAAAGACAGCAAGACCGGCACAGGAGAAAACAATACTCCGAACGATGCCGAAGACAATGAAGACCCCGTTGAGCCAACTTCAGAGAAGGACAAATGGGAAAACGGGCAAGTTAGCCCTGATGAACAGGCCATAAACAAAGACTCAGAGGACAGTAATTATCTTCCGCTCTCCGAGGATGAGGTGAGCCTCGACAACGAGGATTTTATCGTGCCTGCGGAACCTCTCGAGCAGGAGCGCTTCAAGCGCCGACTAATAGCCACTGCAAGGAGCCTGAAAAAGAAGCAGCAGCAGCTTCAAGCTGACAAAGATCTGCTCAACGATAGATGGACTCATGTCCTGGCAGCCGAGGAATACGGCCTCGAGCGCCCATCCAAAAGTTATCCAAGCGCAAATTGCTACCTCAGTTCGATGACGAGGCGCTGGAGCCCGTACCATCATCGCGCAATGTGGCTGACCGACCACCACGTGGCCGGGACAAAGCGGCAACTCAAGCCGAACACTAGCCCGTACTACCTCACCATAAAGGCAGAGATAAAACAGCTCGGGGACATACATATGACCTGCGGCAGGACTTGGACAGTAGAGCAGGTCAGAACAGATCAATCTATGGATCACGGCGGCGTGCCCCGGCATGCGACAATGGCTACCTAGCCGGACGCAACAATCATAATCTCGCCCGGGCCGAGAACTACAGATGGACTCCATCCGAGCTATGTCGTGACGTGGCCCGATATAGAGGTGCCGCACACCCCCTTTGCTTCACTGATGAGGTAATGGAGCACGAATTCCCAGAAGGGTTTAAACTCGTAAATATCAAATCATATGATGGGACAACAGACCCCGCGGTATGGATCAAGGATTTTCTTCTCCATATTCATATGGCCCGCAGTGATGATCTCCATGCCATCAAATACCTCCCACTAAAACTCAAAGGACCAGCTCAGCACTGGTTGAACAGTCTGCCCGAAAACTCCATTGGTAGCTGGGAGGACTTGGAAGAAGCCTTCCTTGACAACTTCCAAGGTACATATGTTCGACCTTCGGATGCCGACGACTTAACTCACATAATTCAACAGCCCGGAGAGTCAGCCAGGAAATTTTGGAGTAGGTTCTTGACCAAAAAGAACCAGATCGTCGGCTGTCCGGATGCCGAAGCCCTAGCGGCCTTTAAACATAGCATCCGGGATGAATGGCTCGCTCGACACCTCGGCCAAGAAAAGCCAAAGTCCATGGCGGCCCTCGCAGCACTCATGACCCGCTTTTGCGCGGGCGGAGATAGCTGGCTAGCCCGCAGCACTAACAATGCAAGCGAACCTGGCACTTGTGAAGCCAGAAATAGCAACGGCAGGCCCCGGCACAACAGGCACAAGCGTCGAAACAATGCTGACAATACCGATGACAGGGCGGTCAACGCTGGATTCAGTGGCTCCAAGTCCGGTCAGTGGACGAAGCCATATAAAAGAAATAACTGGGGCCCTTCCAGCCTGGACCGCATACTCAATCATCCATGTCAGGTCCATGGCACCCTTGATAAACCAGCCAATCATACTCACCGGAGTTGTTGGGTCTTCAAACAGGCCGGCAAGTTAAATGCCGAAGACAAGGAGAAGTGGTCGCAAAGTGAGAATGACGACGAAGAGCCCCGTCCACCGAACACAGGGGGACAGAAGAAGTTTCCCCCTCAAGTCAAAATGGTGAACATGATATACACTACCCATATCCCCAAGAGGGAGCGCAAGCGTGCGCTTAGGGACGTCTATGCGATAGAGCCAGTTGCCCCAGAATTCAACCCATGGTCATCATGCCCGATCACCTTTGATCGCAAGGACCATCCGACCAGTATCTGTCATGGCGGTTCAGCCGCACTAGTTCTTGACCCAATAATTGATGGATTCTACCTCACACGAGTCCTCATGGACGGTGGCAGCAGCCTCAACCTACTCTATCAGGATACAGTGCGGAAAATGGGCATCGATCCATCAAGGATCAAGCCCACCAAAACTACCTTTAAAGGAGTTATACCGGGTGTAGAGGCCTGCTGCTCGGGCTCAATCACATTGGAGGTCGTCTTCGGATCTCCGAACAACTTCCGAAGCGAAGAGTTAATCTTCGATATCGTCCCCTTCCGCAGCGGCTGTCATGCACTGCTCGGACGAACCGCGTGCCCGATTCAATGCGGTGCCACACTATGCTTATCTCAAGCTCAAGATGCCCGGACCACGTGGTGTCATAATAGTCAATGGAAACACGGAGCGCTCCCTCCATACCGAGGAGCACACCGCGGCCCTGGCAGCAGAGGTACAGAGCGGCCTTCACAAGCAGAACCTTAATTTCGCTGAAGGGCACCGGATGTTCTGGCGCAAGGTACTGCGACCAGAACAGCTTCTCCGTCGAGCTCCCCTCTTCGGCTTGGAAGAACTCCGCAGCATCGACAACACTGCGCGGTAAATCCACAAACGCTCCTGGAGAACTCCAAATCCGGGTTAGTAAAAGATACCTCTTCTTCACATATTTGCTTTGCATAATAAAGGCCTTACCCACCATGATTTTCCTGGCCTCCTGGATTTCCTGGAGGGTGCCCTGGGCTTCAATCCGGGCATCATGTGCACTCTGGTGGGCCTTGATAAGTTCGGACTCTTGATCTGCAATATTGCGCTCCAAGGACTCGCATTTCTGCATAGCATCCTGGAACTCCTACTGGACCTCGCCAACCCTGGCCTCGTGTTTCTCACGAGCGGCTTGTTCCTTTGCCGCTCTCTCCTCGGCCTCGGCCAACGCCTTCTTGAGGGCCTTCACTTCGGTTCCCTCCCCTAATAAATATCATGGCACTATGGTCAGCACAATCATTCATCCTTTTCGGATATACACGAGGTCATTGCATACCTTGCTTGTCTTCTAGCTGCCTTTTTACACGGCCGAGCTCTTCCTCGGCCCGCTCCAGACTCTGCTTTAGTCCGGAGACGTCAGCAGCATGAGAGGTTGCAGCCAGCAATGACGCCTACTTATTCACATAAGACATATTTAGTTAGCCTCCCACGGAAATTACTTGATCCTCTGTCTAGCTTTTCTTTCTGAACACCGGATAGAGTCTTAGGGGCTACTATCTATACTATGACGTTCTTTTTATTGCTTCGCTTACCTTAAAACCTGTTAGAAGGCTTGTGCAGGCTTCGGTCAGTCCGCTCTTGGCGGACTGAATCCTCTCAACCATCGTACCCATAAGGGTACAATGTTCCTCCACAATAGAAGCACTTCGCAGTGATTCCACGAGAGCATCCGGTGCCTCTGGATGGACAGAGGTCACCGGTGGAATTGGCGCACCTTCTTCTTTCGAAGGAGGCTGCCTGTCGGATTCCAGAGCCGTATAGGTCTCCGGGATCGTATTCGGCTGGGGGCGAATTGAGGATGGCCCCCATCGCCAGTCTCCATGGGGATCTGCTCCCCCATGTGTCCGGCGGCCGAGATGTTATCCTCTGGCACCACCGTGACGACCTCTTGTGCCTCCCCCTAAGCTGGAAGTGTCCTTCGGGACAACACTTCAGTGTCTTCCACCATCTTGGGAGAGGAGGCCGCTGGGAGAGACCCATTGTCCATCACCTTCGGATCCAGCGAGTTTCCTGAATATGAGGATTGCTCGAGGTCAGAACGAGCCGGAATGTAAATGCATAATTCAACATGTCAAAACTATGGAGTAAAGAAGCTAGATATTTGAGTGCGTCTTTGAGTACTTACGATTCGGCCAGGGGCTTATCCCTGGAGCGCCACTCTGAGCTGCTGTCAACATCCCATGCGGGGTTGTCCGCGACGGAGGCCTTCCCTTTCTTGGACGCCTCTGCCTCCAGATGCGTGGAGGCCGCCCTTTTCTTCCTTCCCCCCTCAGGGGGAGAATCTCTTTCCTCCTCTTCCTCGTCGTTGGTGGTGGGAGGGGAGTGGGTGTCGGCGTCTTCAGACATTACGTCCGAAGTGCCCTTATGGCGGAGACCACCCCTGGTGCCCTTGGCCTTTTTCTTGGCCTTCTTCTCCGGCGCTTGATAGGGCGTCGGAACCAGCATCTTCGTTAGAAGCGGGATAGCTGGTTCTTCGGGCAGCAGAGCCGGGCACTGAATCTGCTCCGCCTTCTTTCTCCAACCCTGAAAAAACAAATAGGAAAGTTTAGACATCTTCCTAGAGTATGCAAGTAAAGGGTACACCTTGAAATACGGAAAACTTGTCGCACTTGCGGGATGTGCCAGGTCGTGCCCGCGGTCTTCGACCGTCGCTGGCCACGTCTTGTTGGCTTTGAAGAGCACCTTCCAGATGTCTTCGTGCGTAGTGCCGAAGAACTGTTGCAAGGTCTGGTGCTTGGCCGGATCAAACTCGCACAAGTGGCAAGTCCGGCTTTGGCACAGCAGGATCCGGCGAGCGAGCATTACCTGGATCACATTGACAAGCTTGACGTTCTTGTCCACCATGCACTTGATGCGCGTCTGGAGTGCAGTTAGCTCATCCGACGAAGACCAGGCCAGGCCTTTCTCTAGCCAGGAGGTGAGCCGCATCGGGGCACCGGACTAGAATTCGGGAGCCGCGGCCCAGGTGGTGTCGCGAGGCTCTGTGACATAGAACCACTGTTGTTGCCACCCCTTGATGGTCTCCACGAAGGTGCCCTTGGGCCACGTGACGTTGGGCAGCTTGCTCACCATGGCGCCTCCGCACTCTGCATGTTGGCCATCCACCACCTTCGGCTTCACGTTGAAGACTTTCAACCACAGTATGAAGTGGGGAGGGATACGGAGGAAGGCCTCGCACACGAAAATAAATGCAGAGATATTGAGGAAGGAGTTGGGGCCCAGATCGTGAAAATTCAGCCCGTAGTAGAACATGAGCCCGTGGACGAATGGGTGGAGAGGAAATCCCAACCCGCGGACGAAGTGGGGGATGAACACGACGCTCTCATGGGGCTCTGGGGTGGGGACGATCTGCCCCTTGGACGGAAGCCGGTGGGCGATCTCCTTGGCTAGGTACCCGGCCTCCTGGAGCCTGGTGATGTCCTTCTCCTTGACGGAGGAAACCATCCACTTGCCTTGCGCTCCAGATCCGGACATGACTAGAGTGCTTTTTGGAGGCAGAAAGGATGGAAGCTTGGGCGCTGGAGCTCAAGAATGGATGGGCAGAGAGGAAGAGGGTGTGGGTGGAAGAGGTGAATCCTTATCCCTTTATAAAGGCAGTGAATATCAAGCGCCTACCCACTCGCCTTAAAACTCGTCTGTTTCCCAAGGGTCGCACAGACGGCATGGTTGGATTACCCACGCCCGTATTTATGAGAATCCCGCAATAAGGGGACACGATCTCTGCTTTGACAAGACATGCCAGTAAAACCGCATCTCGAAATATGAAGCGGCAGGCCGAAAAAGGTTCGAAATAATGACTGGGTGATGATGTGGTGTCACGCTACAAAACGTTGTCAGTAGATTGGACTCAAGAAATATTATACTCTCTGCAGTTGTGTGTGGTGCTTGTTTTGTAGAGCCGGACATGTTCTTTGTGTTCGAAGGCTGTTTTGGAGTATTCGGAGGAGGAACCCGCCTTGCAATGCCGAAGACAATCTGCGCGCCAGACACCTCGTCATTGAAGCCTTGTTCAGGGGCTACTGAGGGAGTCCTAGACTAAGGGGTCCTTGGGCGTCCGGCCTATTGGACATGGGCCGGACTAATGGGCTATGAAGATACAAGACCGAAGATTCTCTCACCCATGTCCGGATGGGACTCTCCTTGGCGTGGATGGCAAGCTTGGCGTTCGGATACGAAGATTCCTTTATCTGTAACCGACTTTGTACAACCCTAGTCCCCTCCGATGTCTATATAAACCAGAGGGTTTAGTCCGTAGAAGCAATCATAATCATATAGGCTAGACTTCTAGGGTTTTAGCCATTACGATCTCGTGGTAGATCAACTCTTGTAACCCCCATACTCATCAATATTAATCAAGCAGGACGTAGGGTATTACCTCCATCAAAAGGGCCCGAACCTGGGTAAAACTTCATGCCCCTTGTCTCTTGTTACCATCAACCTCAGACACACAGTTCAGGACCCCCTACCCGAGATCCGCCGGTTTTGACACCGACACCCTACCCCCCTAGGCATGTCCCCCTATCTCGTGGATGACTCGGAGACCCCCCTGACCGTGAGACCGACGCCAAAATTCCTATAAATACATAACCTAAACCTCCAGAAAATAACCTAGATCGGGAGTTCCGCCGCCGCAAGCCTCTGTAGCCACCAAAAACCAATCGGGACCCTGTTCCGGCACCCTGCCAGAGGGGGGAATCATCACCGGTGGCCATGTTCATCATCCCGATGCTCTCCATGACGAGGAGGGAGTAGTTCACCCTCGGGGCTGAGCGTATGTACCAGTAGCTATGTCTTTGATCTCTCTCTCTCTCGTGTTCTTGATATGGCACGATCTTGATGTATCGCGAGCCTTGCTATTATAGTTGGATCTTATGATGTTTCTCCCCCTCTATCTCTTGTAATGGATTGTGTTTTCCCTTTGAAGTTATCTTATCGGATTGAGTCTTTAAGGATTTCAGAACACTTGATGTATGTCTTGCATGTGCTTATCTGTGGTGACAATGGGATATTCACGTGATCCACTTGATGTATATTTTGGTGATCAACTTGCGAGTTCCGTGACCTTGTGAACTTATGCATAGGGGTTGGCACACGTTTTCGTCTTGACTCTCCGGTAGAAACTTTGGGGCACTCTTTGAAGTTCTTTGTGTTGGTTGAATAGATGAATCTGAGATTGTGTGATGGATATCGTATAATCATACCCGCGGATACTTGAGGTGACATTGGAGTATCTAGGTGACATTAGGGTTTTGGTTGATTTGTGTCTTAAGGTGTTATTTTACTACGAACTCTAGGGTTGTTTGTGACACTTATAGGAATAGCACAATGGGTTGATCGGAAAGAATAACTTTGAGGTGGTTTCGTGCCCTACAATAATCTCTTCGTTTGTTCTCCGCTATTAGTGACTTTGGAGTGACTCTTTGTTGCATGTTGATGTTATATGATCTAATTATGTTATTATTGTTGACATAACTTGCACTAGTGAAAGTATGAACCCTTGTCCTTGTTTCAACGCATTGCAATACCGTTTTCACTCACTTTTATCATTAGTTACCTTGCTGTTTTTATATTTTTAGATTACAAAAACCTATATCTACCATCCATATTGCACTTGTATGACCATCTCTTCGCTGAACGAGTGCACCTATACAATTTACCATTGTATTAAGTGTGTTGGGGACACAAGAGACTCTTTGTTATTTGGTTGTAGGGTTGCTTGAGAGAGGCCATCTTCATCCCATGCCTCCCACGGATTGATAAACCTTAGGTCATCCACTTGAGGGAAATTTGCTACTGTCCTACAAACCTCTGCACTTGGAGGCCCAACAACATCAACAAAAAGAAGGTTCTATAGTACACATCAATAGCCACTGTCGAAGATCTAACTGACATGCTGGACTACGCCTCCGAAGACATCGACGGTATGGACAACAATGCTGGAGACGAAGAAGGCCAAAACCCTCCATTTACCGGACGATGGACGGCCACCTCCACATACGACGTGTACATGGTGAACACACCCAAAGAGGATGGCGACGATGGCAAGGAGAATCTGGTCGAGGACAAGCCTGGCAAAGCACCTCCGAAGCGACGACGTCAGTGGCGCTGCTCAAAACCGCGTCATGACAAAGACGGCAATACCGGCACCAAAGACAATAATACGCCGGAGAATGCCGAAGACCCTGAAGCCCCTGTAGAGCCAACATCTGAACAGGATGATTGGGAGGATGGGCAGGTAAACCCCGATGATCTTGTCGAGAATGAGGGTTCGGAGGATAGTAACTACCTACCGACCTCCGAAGAAGACGTGAGCCTCGGTGACGAAGATTTCAGCATGCCAGAGGAACCCCTCGAACAAGAGCGCTTCAAGCGCCGGCTAATCACCATCGCAAGAAGCCTGAAAAAGAAACAGCAGCACCTTCAAGTTGATCAGGACTTACTCAATGAAAGATGGACTAACGTCTTGGCAGCCGAGGAATACGGCCTCAAACGCCCAACAAAGAGCTATCTGAAGCGCAAGATGCTACCCCAATTTGACGATGAGGTACTAGATCCCATACCGCCAACGCGTGACGCTGCTGGCAGACCTGACCGACCATCATGTGGCCGAGATAGAGCGGTAACTCAAGCCGAGCACCAGCCCGCACCACCCTGCCATAAAAGTCGGGGAACGGCGGCTCCAGAATACACATATGACCTACGATAGGACCTGGACAATAGAGCCGGTCAAACCAGATCAATCTATGGATCAAGGGGACGTGCCCCTGCGCGAGAGGATGGTCGTCAGGCCTGGCGCGACAAGCACAACCTCACTCTGGCCGAAAATCACATAGACTTCTTCCAAACTGCGTCGCGACATTGCCCGATACAGAGGCACCGCACCCCCCTATGCTTCACCGATGAGGTAATGGAGCACTAGTTCCTAGAAGGGTTTAAACCCGTGAACATCGACTCATACGACGGCACGACGGACCCCGCAGTCTGGATTGAAGATTTTCTTCTCCAATACACATGGCTCGCGGTGACGACCTACATGCCATCAAATATCTCCCCTTGAAACTTAAGGGACCAGCACGGCACTAGTTAAACAGCCTCCCAGAAAATTGTATTGGCAGCTGGGAAGATTTGGAAGATGCCTTTAGAGACAACTTTGAAGGTACCTATGTACGGCCCTCGGACGCCGATGACCTAAGTCACATAGTCCAGCAACCCGGCAAGTCAGCCCAGAAACTTTGGACAAGGTTCCTAATCAAAAAGAACCAAATTGTTGAATGTCCAGACGCCGAAGCCCTCACGGCCTTTAAACACAGCGTCCGTGACGAATGGCTCGCCCGACACCTCGGCCAAGAAAAACTGAAGTCCATGGCAGCCCTTACCGCACTAATGACCTGCTTTTGTGCGGGAGAAGACAGCTGGCTAGCCCGCAAAAGCAATAGCACCAGCGACCCCAGCACCTCTGAAGCCAGGGATAGCAATGGCAAACCACGACACAACAAGCACAAGCGTCAAATCAACAACGGAAGTACCGAAGACACAGCGGTCAACGCTGGATTCATCGGCTCTAAATCTAGTCAATGGAAGAAGCCATTCAAAGGAAACAGAGATGGTCCATCTAGTTTGGACAGAATACTCGATCGGCCTTGCCAGATTCATGGCACCCCCGATAAGCCCTCCAATCATACCAACAGAAAATGTTGGGTCTTTAAACAGGCCGGCAAGCTTAACGCCGAACATAAAGGGAAAGTGCTGCCCAGCAAGGACAACGATGAAGAGTCTCGCCCACCGAACACGGGGGGACAGAAGAAACTTCCCCCCGAGGTAAAAACGGTGAATATGATATATGTCACACACATCCCCAAGCGGGAGCGCAAGTGCGCGTTAAGGGACGTCTATGCCGTTGAGCCGGTTGCCCCAAAATTCAACCCATGGTCGGCTTGTACGATCACCTTCGATCGAAAGGACCACCCAGCCAGTATCCGTCATGGAGGTTCAGCAGCTCTAGTCCTCGATCCAATCATCGATGGATTCCACCTTACATGAGTCCTCATGGACGGCGGCAGCAGTCTCAACCTGCTCTATCAAGACACTGTCCGCAAAATGGGCATTGATTCATCAAGAATCAAGCCCACTAAAACTACCTTTAAAGGAGTAATACCTGGTGTTGAGGCCCGCTACACGGGCTCAATAACATTGGAAGTCATCTTCGGTTCGCCAGATAACTTCCGAAGCGAAGACTTGGTCTTTGATATCGTCCCCTTCCGCAGTGGATACCACACACTGCTCGGACGAACCACTTTCGCCCGTTTTAACGCGGTCCCGCACTACACTTATCTAAAGCTCAAGATGCTCGGCCCATGTGGCGTCATTACAATCAAGGGAAACACAGAACGCTCCCTCCGTACTAAGGAGCACACTGCGGCCATCGTGGCCGAAGTACAGAACGACCATGTCAAGCCGCACACCTCATCGGCCATCAAGCCGCCGGACTTCATTAAACAAGACCGGTCAGTTCCGCCTGCTGACAGCTCGGCAATTCCAGAGCTGGAATAGCAGTTTCGCCTCTGTCGATTGCCACACACATCCGCGAAATTCGTAGCGTGCGTGCATAATTATGCACTCAAAATACCTTGGGCATCAACGGAGGCACAATATGGACAGACCCATAGTACGGTTCGACCCTATATGGCCTTCCCCTTTTCCTTAATTATTTTTTCTTTCTTACCACAGGTGAATTGAAACCTATTCGTCCTACAGACCTACAAGGACTCTTTCGAGCCCGATTTCAAATAGCTGAAGACGATTCCTCTCAAGGAATCTCTCTCTCCAAAGCGAAAGCGGCGCAGACGTGCGGCAGGAGGTCCAAAGGATTTTGTAGACCAAAACTTTATTCAAGAACCTATATAGAGCTTTTCCCATTCTTCTCAGACCCTTGGCATGTAAAATGGCCTTGGTGATTATGGTTCCCTCTGTAAGATCACGTTTTGACGCATCAATCAGATTTCAGTGAAAACAATTTTTATTCGGTATCGCCTTTATTCATAGACTGTATACCGTCTCCTCAGTTGTCTCACTCACCTCGGCACAAATTGTCAGGGGCTCTATATGGCCACACATGTGTCGCCAAACAAAAGCCCGAATAGCTTTATAGCACAATTCAGAGTCCCGAGCTTGGCATTATATGCATCGGCTCTGAATCATGTCTTTGGTCAATAGTTGGGTTGCCCGGCTCCTTTGTTTGCTACCTTACGTTCCATTTGTTCGGCTAGGGTAGTAAAGGGAGAACTACTGCGATTGTGTTTCTGGTTCGTCCGGTCAAGCACCTCAGTAGAGAAAGCCGAAAACTGACTGTCATGATGCGGCGAGAGCTGGTCAGCCACTCGGCAACTTATTAAAATCTTTAGCGATTGTTTCCGTATTACACGAAGGACCGCTTTTCCGGTCACATACGTAATGCATCCACATCCAGATAGCCGCGTACATACCAGGGGCTATCTTCTATCCCCATTGTCAAACTCCTATGGCTAAGTGAGAGTGGTAAAGCCACATAGTCCGATTGCCTAGTTCGCCGCACTGACACCTCCTTCACGGACCAAGACGTTGGGTTAAGTGTGACCATGTGCTATTCTGAACACCCCTGTAGTATCTACGTGGGGGCCAAAGCCGACGACTGGAAAACTCTCAGAAATACAAAAACAGCCACACAGGAGGAAAGAACTTTCAGACAAAGGCACAAATATATTACAAAGCCTTCATGTATAATAAAAAGTCCAGACAATTTGATTACATTTATTTGAAGATAATGTGCTTTGAGCATTGACCCTCTATCAAGCGGGCGCCCTCTAGGACGTCCTCTAAATAGAGCTCCGGCGTGCGGTGGTTCTTGCCTCCGGGAGGGCCCTCGACAACCACTTCGGCAGCCTTCATCTTCGCCCAGTGCATCTTGACGCGGGCGAAGGCCATCCGTGCACCTTCTATGCACACCGACCACTTGATTGCGTCGATTCGGGGCACTGCATCGACGAGTCGCCGCGCCAGGCCGAAATAGCTGCTCGGAATGGGTTCGGCTGGCCATGGCCGAACTATGACGTCCTTCATGGCTACTCCGGACATCTTATGCAGCTCGGCCCATTGCGCCATTTGGTCGTTCAGCAACGTGGGTGCTCCCGCGCTGTGAACTGTGACCAAAACAGATTCTCCGTCGCATGTTCCTCCTGAGACTGGAAGAATTGCGCGGCGTCGGTGGCACTCTTCGGAAGATCCGCAAAAGCGTCTGGAGAACTCCACAGTCGATTAAGCAAGGCATATCTCTGATCGCAAAACTTAGTCTTTAAAAGAAAGGGCTTACCAGTCGCTATCTGTTCGGCCTACTGGATCTCCTCATGAGCCGCCCTAGATTTGGACCGCGTCTCTTTGGCCTCCTGAAGGGCCTTGGCGAGCTCGGCCGCCTTAGCTTTATTCTCCTCCTCGAGGGACTTGCTCTTGCGGGCGGCATCCTTGAGCTCTTGCTCTACTACAGATACCCTGTAACGCCCTCGATGCGGCTATATCTCCTACGTGTCAAAGCATGACTTAGAGGCATAACCGCATTGAAAGGAATGTCGCAAGTGAGGTAATCATCACAACAACCCATGTAAATAAGTAAAGGGGAAAGGTACATAGTTGGCTTACACTCGCCACGTCACACAAATACAAAATTAAGTCATTACATTCATCCAATACACTCAGGGTCCGACTACGGTACCAAAATAAAGATCAACCCCCAAATGCAACAAAGTCCCCGATCACCCCAACTGGGCACCACTACTGATCATCTGGGAAAGACACATAGTAACGGTGAGAGTCTTCATCGAACTCCCACTTGAGCTCGGTCATATCATCTGGAGTGGTATCATCGTTCCCTGCATCTGGTTTTGGAAGGAATCTGTGAGTCACGGGGTGTCGGTGTCAAAACCGGTGGATCTCGGGTAGGGGGTCCCAAACTGTGCGTCTAGGCCGGATGGTAACAGGAAACAAGGGACACAAAGCTTTACCCAGGTTCGGGCCCTCTCGATGGAGGTAAAACCCTACGTCCTGCTTGATTAAAATTGATGATATGGGTAGTACAAGAGTAGATCCACCACGAGATCGAGGAGGCTAAACCCTAGAAGCTAGCCTAGGGTATGATTGTTGATGTGTATGTTGTCGTACGGACTAAAACCCTCCGGTTTATATAGACACCGGATAGGGTTAGGGTTACATAGAGTCGGTTACAATGGTAGGAGATCTGCATATCCGTATCGCCAAGCTTGCCTTCCACGCCAAGGAAAGTCCCTCCCGGACACGGGACGAAGTCTTCAATCTTGTATCTTCATAGTCCAGGAGTCCGGCTGAAGGTATAGTCTGGCTATCCGAACACCCCCTAATCCAGGACTCCCTCAGTAGCCCCTGAACCAGGCTTCAATGACGACGAGTCCGGCGCGCAGATTGTCTTCGGCATTGCAAGGCGGGTTCCTCCTCCAAGTACTTCATAGAAGATTTTGAACACAAAGATAGTGTCCGGCTCTGCAAAATAAGTTTCCACATATTGCCATAGAGAGAATAATATTTACACAAATCTAATCTGCTGACGTATTCCGTAGTGTGACAGACCACGACCAAGCCTTTATCCGAGTCGTTTTATTATCCCACCTCAGCGCGTCATGCGAGGCGGTTTCCTTGGCACGTCTTGTTAAAGCAGAGGTCGTGTCCCCTTATTCTGGGATTCTCATTAATACGGGTGTGGGTAACCCAACCGCTTCTAGGACTCGTAGATTATAGGCAAGTCCAAACGGACACGGAGAGGACGCTTGATATTCACCCTCTTTATAAAGGGGACAAGGCTTTTATTTTTCCCTCCCGTGCTCAATCGAATCCTTCCCCCACCTCAAGTTCAAACGCCCAAAGTTCAGGTCAGGTGCTCTGAACCTTCAGTCATGTCCGGATCTAGCCTTCAAGGCCGATGGGTGCCTTCCTCCATCATGGAAGAAGACATCAAAAAGTTGAGGGAGGCCAGATATC
>NC_053024.1:661616237-661654058 GCF_003073215.2 Triticum urartu | reverse complement strand
GGATCGCCCGCCTCGTAAGGCGGTACGGCAGGGGGAGGCGTTCCGCTCTCCATCATCTCCGGAAGAAGATCCACCAAAGATGAGCTCTGCTGAGAAGGGCTGAGATCCGAACTACAAGGTAAAATTTTGGTTATTTTCCTTAGAAATAAAACAAGGATTTCTCTCATTTTAAACCTCCCCTCTCTACTTACAGCTCGGTGGAGGGCTGATCCCCTTGAGGGCATAGTACGGCTGTCGGTGTCAAAACCGGCGAATCTCTGGTAGGGGGTCCCGAACTGTGCGTCTAGGCGGATGGTAATAGGAGGCAGGGGACACGATGTTTTACCCAGGTTCGGGCCTCTTGATGGAGGTAAAACCCTACGTCCTGCTTGATTAATATTGATGATATGGGTAGTACAAGAGTAGATCTACCACGAGATCAGAGAGGCTAAACCCTAGAAGCTAGCCTATGGTATGATTGTTGTCCGTCCTACGGACTAAAACTCTCCGGTTTATATAGACACCGGAGAGGGCTAGGGTTACACAGAGTCGGTTACAATGGTAGGAGATCTACATATCCGTATCGCCAAGCTTGCCTTCCACGCCAAGGAAAGTCCCTTCCGAACACGGGACGAAGTCTTCAATCTTGTATCTTCATAGTCCAGGAGTCCGGCCGAAGGTATAGTCCGGCTATCCGGACACCCCCTAATCCAGGACTCCCTCAGTAGCCCCCGAACCAGGCTTCAATGACGACGAGTCCGGCGCGCAATTGTCTTCGGCATTGCAAGGCGGGTTCTCCTCCAAATTCCGTGTACCTGTTGAATAATGTCCGGTTTCTTGTAAATGTAGCGCTCCTTGGCTTCTACGCCCAATAATGGCCGTCTTCCACGTGTCAAACGAATACGAAAAGTCAGGGTGTTTTATATTTACACCCCTAGCCACGTGAATGAGCCGCCTATTTAAGGGGACGAGGATTTAGATCCAAACCACACCTTCTCCCCTCCGCGAGTATTCATCAGAGCGTATCCGACAGAGGTCCATTCTATCATGGCCGGCCCACAGCTCCTCCTCTCGCCCTTCCAGCCCTCAGCCTGGAGATTGGAAGAGATGCTCCATCCCGTACAGCGAGCTAGTGACGCTCCAGACCAAGGGATTTCTCCCCCCGGCCTATATGGTCCCGGTTCGAGCCGGACTTGCCACCTATAATGGCGGAGAGCGCCCATCCCTCCAAAGGAGAGCGGGTATGCCTTGTCCCTTACTTAATAAGAGGGCTCGGATTTCCAATTCATCCGTTTCTCCGGGGGCTCCTGGAGTTCTATGGCCTCCAGCTGCACAACCTCACGCCTGCCTCCATATTGCATATCGCGGGCTTCGTAGCCCTTTGCGAGCTGTTTTTGGGCTGCGAGGCTCATTTCGCGCTGTGGAAAAGGCTATTCTGCCTTGTGCCCCGTTCTAAGAAGGGGTCAATATATCAAGTGGGCGGAGCCGAAGTGTGGCGCATCGCCGGGACCGGATATCTATCCGGAACCCCAAAGAAGCGTCCGAGGACTGGCCTTCGGAATGGTTTTATATAGAGAGACGTTCCCTGCCGGATCCTGTCCGGATCGGCCTCCCTAAGTTCGACAGTGCTCCCACTAAAGAAGCGCCTAAGCATCAAGGCCGCCTAACTAGCATAGCACCTCAGAGGGAATGTGACATACCGACTATACCACGATGGGAACGGTTAATGAGATAACAAGCAGTGGAAGCGGCCTCAGCCCAAAAACGCCTATGCAAACCTGCATTGGACAACATGCAATGGGCTCTGGAAATAATGGTCCTGTTCATACGCTCAGCAACACCGTTTTGTTGAGGAGTATAAGGAACGGTGTAATGTCTGACAATGCCTTCAGACTTGCAATAATTCTTAAATTGTTTAGAATAGAACTCCATACCATTATCAGTGCGAAGTATCTTTACCTTCTTTTCAGTTTATCTTTCAATCATAATCTTCCACTCCTTAAATGCTGAGAATGCTTCATATTTATGCTTCAAGAAATAAGGCCAAACTTTTCTCGAATAATCATCAATAATAGTCAGCATGTAACTAGCACCACCTAGTGACTTCTTGCGAGATGGTCCCCATAAATCAGAATGCCACATATAGACCGGTCGAGAGGTGTCGAGACCACCATGCTGCAGACTGAGAAAGAGTTCCTACTGATGCAGTACGATTTGTTAGCTCATTCCGGACTGAATGATCGGTCATGGCCCGCATCATCGAGCAGCCGCTTCAAGGCCGCCCCATGTGGGACTTCAACGGGGAGGACGCCACCACCGCCACGTAAGGGGCCGGATTCGGCTGCCGCTCTAATAAAGACCTTGTCCGCTTTGTACAAGGGAGAAGAGGAGGAATTTCTCCGCGTCAACCCACAGGGTGGATTTTCTATGTACAATCCCCCAAGTTGGGTAAGTGGACACTTTTACTTGCCCATCCGTTTTATATTCCCATCGTTAAATATTCAGTCTAACGACTTCAACGCAGGAACTGCGCCAGGCTGTTAAAGAAATAAACAGCCCTCCTCCACAACCCGAGGATCCGGGACGGTCCCTCGACCCGGCCTCTCAAGAGGATCCGGACTTATCTGTGGAGCTGATTGATGGGGTGTTTCATCAATTGAGCAAGGACAACGCCTTGGTGGCCATTACGGCGATTACCCAGGGCTACTCCCAGCCTCACAGGTAACTGAGACCGAAGTCCCAGCACTTTGAAAAGGGATCTATCCTCGCGTGTTTTCGATTGCCGTATGACAACCGTGTTTTGCAGGGGAGGTCCTTGAGACGGGAGGCCGAGCCTGCGGCGACTAGCCAACGAGGGGCGGCAAGGCCCCGCGGGCTGAAAAGAAGTGCGGTCCGGACTGAGACGGCCGGCGCAAAGGTATAGCGCGCCATCTTATTCCCAGGTGTTATTCCTTCGAAGGCATATTAACGCTCGTGCTCTCTTCAGGACGAAGAGACCTCGCCGGACTATATCCGGAGAGGTTGCCAATCGCGCCTCCACCAGCCAGGCTCCAAAGCCTGGTCCGGAAGCGGAGGCGAACAAGGCGCACCGGACGCTCCTCCGACAGAGGATGCGGACAGGCTGTCTGCCACCAATTCCGAGGTGGAGAGTGCCATGAACCACAGGCGTCGCCGGACAGTTCTTTGCGACGCTTGTTTCTCCCAAGAGGCATTGGATGCCTTCAATTCGGGAGATGCGTACCTCCGTGCCGCTCAAAATGGTCTAGCCAGAGCCACGGAGCAATATGTAAAAGACATACGGGTAAGAAAATTTTGGTAATTATATATATACCAGTAGCCCCCGAGACTTGAAACAGTTAGAATAACTGATTTAAGGATCATTTGTTATGCAGGTTCTTACAGAAAAGAATACCCTACTGTCCCAGGAGCTGGAAGAGTGCAAAGCCCAACTTGAGGCCGCACTAGCCGCGGCAGGGGAGCCCAAGGAGACCCCCTCTGGTAATATACGCTTCGAAAGATAAGTATTTTGCGAAGTGCGCGTGGGTGCAAATCTGACAAATGAAATTGTAGATGGCGCCGGATTAAATCCGGAAGAGCAACAACTCTGACGCCAGCTGAAGGCTGGTGAGAGCGTGCTGACAAAGGTGAGGCGGGAGAAGAACGATCTCCAAGATGCCAACACCAAGCTGGGCGTTGAACTGAAGGATGTTCGTGCCCAGCTGTTGGACTCCATGAAGGAGAATCAGCGGCTTCGACGCGGCATATATAGTAAGTGCTTAAACGAACTTTGAAAAAAGAGTTCGGCGAGGAAGTCGACTAACAGAGTAATGTCTGTAGGTATGCTAACAGGTCGTCCTGCAGAGGAAATGCCCGGTTCTACGGGTGACCTTCTTCCCGAGCTCTCACAACTGCACGAGCGAGTTCGGCAGGTGATGCAAGGCGTCGCCCAGGCCTTGTGGCCATCGTCTCCATGCCCGAAGGCCTTGGAGAGCTTGTAGAGAAGCTGAAGGGAGCGCGGCGGCGCTTCCGATTGTGGAAGATGTCGCCTGCCGTCAAGGCGCCAGGGAGGCCTGGGCCATGGTGAAGACGCGGTACACGAAGGCTGACCCAAACCACATGGCCGAGGTCGGACCCGTGGGGCCCGATGGGAAGGAGATCCCTGTGAGCTTAGTATACGGCCAAGTAGAATTGGCCGCAAAGTATTCCCAACAGGACTGTAAACTAGACAGCCTGTTAGATGGTATTGAAGAGGAATACAATCAGTCAGATTGACTATGTAATTATAATTGACATGTGTAATGCCTTCTAGCCGGATTGTAGATCGTTTGTCATGGCCGACCTTTTCGCTTCAACCTCGGGACCTGACGGTCCGGAGTGTGTCCGAATACCCTCGCGGTTATATAAGAACCGGGGTATGCATGGAGACCAGGCGTAGGGGTCATTAGTGCTTGAACAGACAAGTGCCCAACTAGTTATGTTATATTACATGGTTAGTAAGAAACATCTTCCAGGGAGAATAGTTCCGTTAGGGGTTCCTTTCCCTGGGAGGCATGCCCTAAAGTGCATGTCCATTCTGCAAAAGAGACGCAGGAAAAACATCTGGGGGCGTATAGATAAATAAGTGAGAAAAAAGATCATCTTTAGTTCACCGACCGAATATTCCCTTAAGAACGCTAGCTTTCGGCTTCACCCAGTCTGAGGTACACATCCGGCTGACCCGGCAGTAACAATCGCAGAGGTGCTCCCTTTACCACCTAGCCGAACAATCGGGAACGTAGGGGTAAGCACAGGAGCCAGGCAACCCAGCTTGGCCAAAACTTAAGTCATATCGATGCATATAATGGTGAATAAAAGGTACATGCGGAAGTGTGACACATGTGTTGGGCATGAAGCCCGTATAAATAAGCTTCTGTTTAAAGAAGCCCCCAGGTTTAATGAGCGCGGATAGCGCATCACTGTATGAGCCTTTAAAGGCTATAAGAGAGAGAGAGAGGAGAAGGAGAGAAATGTAAGACAGAAAGTATATAAAAAATGGACAGAGGAAGGAGACGAACACAGAGTCCGGCGCTAGGCATAGAATCTTCGGAGACGGGCTGCGTTCCATGGGTTCGGCTCGAGTCGGTTATCCGATGCATCTCGCAGGCGGTACGCTCCACCAGTCAGGACTTGGTCAATTATGAAGGGACCTTCCCACTTGGGCTTGAGTTTGTCCTTTTTCTTGTCCGGCAGGCGTAGAACTAATTCGCCAACATTGTAATTTTTGGCCCGTACTTCTCTGCTTTGGTATCTTCGAGCCTGTTGTTGATAGAATGCGGAACGGGCTTTTGCCACGTCACGCTCTTCCTCCAAGGCGTCCAAACTGTCCTGCCGATCGAGCTCGGCTTCTCTTTCTTCGTACATGCGCACTCGAGGTGAGTCATGAATTATGTCGCAGGGCAAAACGCCTCTGCGCCGTACACCATGAAGAATGGTGTGTATCCGGTGGTGCGATTCGGCGTGGTCCGCAGCCCCCAGAGTACGGAGTCGAGCTCCTCTACCCAGTGCGTATTAGATTCCTTAAGGGACCGCACTAATCTGGGTTTGATGCCGCTCATGATAAGACCATTTGCACGTTCGACCTGGCCGTTAGTTTGTGGGTGATAGACGGAAGCATAATCGAGCTTGATGCCCATGTTTTTGCACCAGAGTTTTACCTCGTCGGCCGTAAAGTTCGTCGTTATCAGTGATGATGCTGTGGGGGACGCCGTAACGGTGTACAACCCCGGATATAAAGTCTATCACCGGTCCGGATTCGGCCGTCTTAACAGGCTTGGCTTCTATCCATTTGGTGAACTTATCCACCATGACCAGTAAGTATTTTTTCTTGTGGGTTCCGCCTTTAAGGGGTCCAACCATGTCAAGCCCCCAGACCGCGAAGGGCCAAGTGATGGGGATAGTTTGGAGGGCGGTGGGTGGCATATGGCTTTGGTTTGCAAAAAGCTGGCAACCGACGCATCGTTGGACTAAGTCCTGGGCGTCTGCCCGGGCCGTCGGCCAATAAAAGCCTGTACGGAAGGCCTTGCTTACAAGGGACCGAGCTGCAGCGTGATGACCGCCGAGTCCGGCATGAATTTCAGCCAGGAGGTTCCGCCCTTCCTCTTCGGAGATGCACCTTTGAAGGACTCCGGTAGTGCTTTTCTTATAAAGCTCTCCCTCATGGACTTTATAGGCTTTAGATCGCCGCACTATGCAGCGTGCCTCATTTTGGTCCTCGGGGAGTTCCTGCCTAGTAAGGTAGGCGAGGAATGGTTCTGTCCACGGGGCGATGACGCCATTATTACGTGGGCTGAAGGTGTTATTTCATTGGCAGAGCCTCCAATTATGTCAGAGTGTTCGGTGTCGGGCAGTGCGGTTGGGTCGGGCTGTTATTGCCGGGTTCCCCTTCCCATACTACGGATGGCTGCCTTTCCAAGAAGATGTTGGGGGGACTACATCGCGTTTTGCGCCGATGCGTGCCAGGACATCTGCCGCCTGATTATTTTCCCGGGCTATATGGTGAAATTCGAGCCCTTCGAACCGAGCTGACATTTTTAGGACGGCGTTGCGATAAGCTGCCATTTTTGGATCCTTGGCATCAAAGTCTCCATTTATTTGGGATATTGCGAGGTTCGAGTCCCCGCGCACCTCTAGGCGTTGAATGCCCATGGATACTGCCATCCGGAGACCATGTAAAAGGGCCTCATATTCGGCTGCATTGTTGGAGTCTGTGTACATTATCTGGAGTACGTATTGAACTGTGTCTCTGTGGGGGACGTCAAAACGACGCCAGCCCCTAGACCGGCCAACATTTTGGAGCCGTCGAAGTGCATGACCCAGTTTGAATATGTGCCGTACTCTTTAGGGAGTTCGGCCTCCGTCCATTCTGCGACGAAGTCGGCCAAAACTTGCGACTTGATAGCTCGCCGTGGCTTGTAAGTTATGTCGAAGGGAGGAGCTCAATGGCCCATTTTGCAATCCGGCCCAGTCGCGTCGCGGTTGTTTATAATATCGTTAAGTGGCACTTCCGAGGCTACTGTTATTGAACACTCTTGAAAGTAGTGTCACAGCTTCCGGGATGCCATAAATACCGCTGTACGCAATCTTTTGATAATGCGGGTACCGTGACTTGCACGGAGTAAGGATAGTGGACACATGTAGACCGGCTTTTGAAGGGGGAATTTGTGTCCGTCTGTTTCTCGTTCGACGACGAGCACTGCGCTTACGACCTGATGGGTTGCTGCAATGTATAATAGCATTGGTTCGCCAATGTTTGGTGCGGCCAGGACTGGGTTTGTTGCCAAGATGGCTTTTATTTCGTCAAGTCCGGCCGTGGCTGCATCCGTCCACTCGAAGTGTTCGGTGCGCCGAAGGAGGCGGTAAAGGGGTAGGGCCTTTTCTCCTAAGCGGGAGATAAAGCGGCTTAGAGCCGCCACGCATCCGGTTAATTTTTGTATTTGTTTGAGGTCCTTTGGGATATCCAATTGTGACAGAGCTGGATCTTGGCTGGATTTGCTTCAATTCCTCTACCGGATACAATGAAGCCCAAGAGCTTTCCGGCTGGAACGCCGAAAACGCATTTTTCCGGGTTGAGCTTGATGTCGTATGTTCGGAGGTTATCGAATGTTAGCCTCAAGTCGTCTACTAGAGATTCGACATGTCTTGTTTTAACGACCACATCATCTACGTATGCCTCCACTGTTTTGCCGATCTGGTTTGCCAGACATGTCTGAATCATGCGCTGATATGTTGCGCCGGCGTTTTTGAGCCCGAAGGGCATTGTGTTGAAGCAGAATGGGCCGTATGGTGTGATGAATGCCGTTGCGGCTTGGTCTGACTCTGCCATCTTTATTTGATGGTAGCCGGAGTCGTCGAGGAAACACAACGAATCGTGTCCTGCGGTAGCTCGATAATTTGATCGATGCGGGGAGGGAAGGGATCCTTTGGGCAAGCCTTGTTAAGGTCTTTGAAATCAACGCACAGGCGCCAGGATTTGTCCTTCTTTGGTACCATCACCAGGTTTGCTAGCCAGTCCGGGTGTTTTATATCTTTGATGAATCCGGCCTCCAATAGCTTGGCTAGTTCCTCTCCCATGGCCTGTCTCTTAGGTTCGGAAAAACGCCGAAGAGCCTGTTTGACTGGCTTGAATCCTTTTAGGATATTTAAGCTGTGTTCGGCCAGCCTTGCGTGGGATTCCTGGCATGTCTGAAGGGTGCAGGAAAAATGTCCCCGTTCTCTCGTAGGAACTCTCGCAGTGCGGCGTCTACATCAGGGTTTAACTGTGCCCCGATGGAAGCTGTTTTATTGGGGTCCGTTGGATGGACCTGGAATTTGACTATTTCATCCGCCGGTTTAAAGGAGGTGGACTTGGATCTTTTGTCGAGTACCACATCGTCCCTATTCACCATGGAGCACAGCACAGTCAGTTCCTCAGCCGCTAGGGCTTCGTATAGTGCTTCGAGGGCCAGTGCGACTGTCTTGTTTTCGGCGCGGAGTGCTATGTCCGGATCACTAGAGAGAGGATGATCTCGTTAGGCCCGGGCATCTTGAGCTTCATGTACCCGTAATGGGGTATTGCTTGGAAGATTGTAAAACGCTTCCCGCCCTAGCAGAGCGTGATACTCCGTCTGAACGGGAGCCACATGGAACGTGACCTCTTCGGACCTGTAATTATCCGGCGTGCCGAACACCACATCTAGTGTGATTTTTCCTGTACAGCGCGCTTCGACTGGGGATTATTCCTCTAAAGGTTGTGCTGCTTCGCTCAATGCGGTTCCAGTCTATTTCCATTTTTTGAAGGGTTTCCTCATAAATGAGGTTCAATCCGCTCCGATCCATGAGTACCTTGGTAAGACGAAAGTCGTCCACTATTGGACTGAGGACCAATGCGGCTGGTGCTCGGGCTGTTCGGAATTTAGGTTCATCACTGGCGTTAAAAGTAATAGCCGTGTCACTCCATGGGTTTATTGTTGCTACTTGGTAGACTTCGGCAAGGCTGCGGAGTGTTCTTTTTCGCATATTATTTGATGCGAAAGTCTCGAAGACTGTTAATACCGTACTGGTGTCTCTGGGGTGGCTTTCTGTGGCTTCTGGAATTAGAAGATCTTCGCCAATTTTTGCCACCTGCCGGAGTATCCAACATGCTCTAAGGCTGTGAGTTGGTGTGGCGCCCTCTGCACTGTGAATTTTACAGGGTCCATTAAGCCATCCTTCCAGTACGGTTCCGTGCCCTGTAGAGGGCTTTTGCTTTTTGGTATTGAACCCGGGTGTCTGGCGATGATGCACCCTTTTATTTCGGACTGGGTTTGTATTCAGGGCCGGATTGTCCCAAAATTTTATTTCGGTTTTCCAGGCGCTTTCCATCGCACAGTACTTTCGTACTATGGACGCCAAGTCAGCGAAGCGTGTAATATCACGGCGACTTATGGCGTTGAGGATTCCCTTGTCCGTGCAATTATTGCAGAAGAATGAAATTGCGTCTTCCTCGCGGCAGTCCTTTATCCTGTTCATAACCAGGAGGAATCTGGCCCAGTAATGATGTACTGTTTCTTCGGGCTCTTGCCTAATTTGGGATAGATCGCTTATGTACGGGTGGGTGGGTGGAATCAAATCCGAAACCTCACCCAATCTGAGACCCAGGGGCCAAGGAGTTTCCGAACTCGGAAGTTTGGATTCTTGGATGCTGTCCAATGAATCTAGCCCGTCGCCTGACTTTAAGTTCAGGTCTTGAGTGATGTCCTCCCCTCCGCGGGTATCCGGCTTGGAGGGATCGGGAATCCGGACATAGCTAGTCCTTAAGATAGATGAAGGGTCGCCGCACTGTCCCTCTACCACGGCAACGTGATGGGTGACCTGGGGAGAGTTAATCTCTCTCAGATCGGGTTTAGGCCCAATCTGGTCGATCCGTAGCGACTCCCAGGGCGGCGATGCGATCCAAGAGCTCGTTTAGGGAAGAGAGCTCCATTGGATCTAGCTGCTCGGCGAATTCCGAGCTGACGTGAAGATTGCTTTCGATGACCCGAGAGGTCATCGTCGGCGCAGCAGCCGAACAGGCGGTCATAAGGAAACCACCTAGCCGGAGAGTTTGGCCGACAGCCAAAGCTCCCTTAGCAACGGTGCCGTCTTTAAAGACGGGATGAGGCATCCTTCCTGATGGCGACGGCACAGAGGAACTCTCAATGAAAGCACCAATGTCGGTGTCAAAACCGGCGGATCTCGGGTAGGGGGTCCCGAACTGTGCGTCTAGGCGGATGGTAACAGGAGGCAGGGACACGATGTTTTACCCAGGTTCGGGCCCTCTTGATGGAGGTAAAACCCTACGTCCTGCTTGATTAATATTGATGATATGGGTAGTACAAGAGTAGATCTACCACGAGATCAGAGAGGCTAAACCCTAGAAGCTAGCCTATGGTATGATTGTTGTTGTTCTCCTACGGACTAAAACCCTCCGGTTTATATAGACACCGGAGAGGGCTAGGGTTACACAGAGTCGGTTACAATGGTAGGAGATCTACATATCCGTATCGCCAAGCTTGCCTTCCACGCCAAGGAAAGTCCCTTCCGGACACGGGACGAAGTCTTCAATCTTGTATCTTCATAGTCCAGGAGTCCGGCCGAAGGTATAGTCCGGCTATCCGGACACCCCCTAATCCAGGACTCCCTCACAAGTCCTTTCCTCCTTCCTTTCTAGATCCATTAGGGTTTCCTCTCTCTTCGCGGTTCTTTGAAGTTCATCGGAGCTTCAGTGCTGTTCTTCCTTAGCCTATAGATGGACACTTCGCACTTGACGTATCCTATGCCATGGCTAATCTTCTGTTACCACCACAAACCCTTATGCGCAAAAGACTGATCTAGTCCTTTATGAACTGTTTCGGGACCAATCTTTTTTCCTTTTAGGTCTAAATCTTTTTCTTTTCCTGACTTGTGGTAGATCCAAAATGCCCCTGTGATCCTGTGAAATCTGTTTTTACCTTACTTAACCATCTTCACTTTAGATCTATATCCTCTTTACCATCTAGGCGGTTTACCTTTGTAAAAATAATCTATCTCATACCATTAGTCCCCTAGTAAATCAGCAACCCTTCTGCACGTTGATGGTAATAGTCCGGTTTACACCCGCAGCTCCGGCGTCCGCATCGGCGACAACGCCTCCCCCCCACCGGCCGCTTCGTCCTCGTCGAGCCCAAGCCGGAGCCCGGCCTCCCCGCGGAGTACGAGGAGATAGCCCGGCGTGGCTTCTCCGACGAGGACGCCCTGCGGTGGGCGCGGGACGACTACCTCCGCGAGATGGTCCGGCAGCGCCGGGCCCTGGAGGAGATCGCCGCCCGCAAGCGTGGGCGCGAGGACGAGCACGGCGTCGTGGTCCTCGACAGCGACGACGACGACGACGCCCCCGGACCGTCCAACCCGCCGCGCCAACCGGGGGAGGGATGCAGCAGGGACGGCGGAGGCGCAGGCGGGGGGACGACGACGACGACGAGCGGTGACTACACGCGGTTCTACAGCCTCCTCGGCATGTAAACCGCGTGGGCGGGCGGCGAGGGAGACGGCGGGGGTAGCCCGCGGAAGTTTTTTTCTTTTTTTGTAAAATATGTTTAAGTTTGAACGAACTCGCCATGTTTGCGTTAAATTTCAGTGTGTTTGCGCCGAATTTGAATTTTTAAACGTGGGGGGCCGCGACTGGGGGGCATCACGCCCCCAGTGCGCGGTTTAGCGCCGGCGCCCCAGGGGGCGATTTTTTGCCCTCCTGGGGGGCCAACGGCTGGAGATGCCCTAAGGAGGCACTTTCGGTGGTCTGAGCTGACAGCGGGGGAACTTTTTTTCAAATACGGTGGCCCGTCGGTGGGTCCCAGTCAGTCAGGGGGAAACGATTTTTTCACCAAATACGGTGGCCCGTCCGGTGGGTCCCTGCTGTCAGGTGGAGGAATAATTATTTTCCGCGTAATAAGGAGGCACTTCCTTGCGGCTGTCGTGGACCCACTGTCAGCCTCTCCACGTATACAGTACTCTTCCGATGGAAGTCGTTCCTTGACCACGTTGACCACGCCGCGCCGAGAGCACCAGGCGGTGGACGACGAGGCGAGGCCTAGGAAGGGGACGACGCGGAGCCGGGGAAGACGCGCAGTGGATGCCCACGCGGAGAGGAGTACGAGGGTTCACTGGTTCGGCGGTGTGCGCTGCCGCCAGAATAACAGGGGGTGTGGGTGAGTGGAGGGATGGCCTGGCCAGCGGTGGGAGTAGTATGGGGTGAGGCCTCCGCGGCAGCACAGCCAGCCACGGGAGGCAGGAGCAGGCGGCACGACCGGCGCTGCTTTGGGCGGCTGGAGCAAGAAGACCAGAGGTTGAAGAAGCACTACGGCCGTTGGATGGACATCGTATGGTCAGTCGAGCTAGAATCGTGCATATTGACTAAGTTGACAAAGCCCTTCGTCCCCGTCAACTTAGTAGGCCCACTATACTGGGTCCCAGCTAGCAGGGGGAGTATTCATTTTTGTGCGTAATAAGGAGGCACTTCCTTGCGTGCGAAGATATAGCTGGTGGGTCCGAGCTGTCAGCGGCGGTAACGTTTTTTTGCGAAATACAGAGGCCGTTTCGGTGGGTCCCAGATGTCAGGTGGAGGAAATCATTATTTTGCGCGTAATAAGGAGGCATTTCCTTGCGTGCGGCCGTGACCCAGCTGTCAGCCTCTCCACGTACAGTCCACTTCAGATGCATGTCGGTCGTTGACCACGCTGACCACGCCACGCCGAGAGCACCAGGGCGGTGGACGACGGCGAGGCCTAGGAAGGGAACGACACGGAGGCAGGGAAGACTCGGCAGTTGTTTCCCACGCGGAGGGGAGTACGACTGTATGAGGGTTTACTGGTTCGTCTGCCGTCGCCGGAGAATAACAGCAGGTGTGGGTGAGTAGAGGGATGGCTAGGCCAGCGATGGGAGTACGGTCGGGCGGTGAGGCCTGCGCGGCAGCACAGCGGCCGCGGGAGGAGGGAGCAGGCAGTCCCGCCGGCGCTTGTTTGAGCGGCTGGAGCAGGAAGAGCAGAGATTGAAGAAGCACGACGGCCGTTGGATGGACATCCAACAGTATACAAGCCATCTGTGGAAAGCCTCAAATCTGTGGAAAACAGCATACAGCCCATCTGCCATTATTTCAAATAATTTACAGCCCATTTGCTAATTCTTATGGGTTTTTTGGAGCCCATATTCTTTATGTTAGCATTACAGCCCATATTGTGGCCACGGTTAAAAAATTATACGAAATTTTGCATATGTCGGTGCGGTCTGAACTGTTTTTAATCCCGAAATTTCGAGTCACATTCAGACTGATTTTAAAAATAAATGTATATCAATATAAAATCCAATAAATTGTCCACACATAAAAATCAATGCAATTTAAAATCTCGAAATGAAAAAAATATATTTGAAAATAATTGCCGGTTTGATGTGTTTTAAAAATGTACAGCCCATTTCTCATTACTGATAGGCCATTTTCTCGGCCAGCCGAATGAAGCTCTCCTCGTCTTGAAAGATTTGCAGCCCAACAGGCCTGATAAAGCGACTTACTTGACAAATCACAAAAGAACTGGGCTAGCCATTTTCAGAAAAAAAAACTACTGGGCTGGTCTGTGGTAAACATAAAAGAAAAGGCTGTCTAGACAGGCCAGAGTGTCCCGCACAGCCCAGTTGACACCCTGCTTCCGTCTCAAAAACAAATTAGATAAATGCCACTCCAATTATGGCGATTCATAAAAATGCCACTGCAATTTCCAAACTTTGAAAAATGCCACTGCAATTTTTGCAAACTTTGAAAAACGCCACTGCAGTTTGCAAACTTTGAAAACGCCACTCCAGACTTCGAAAAATGCCACTAGAAATGGCATGAAATGGCATTTTTCAAAGTTTGGAAATTGCAGTGGCATTTCTCGGATACACCAGATTTGGAGTGGACATTTATCAAATTAACCCAAAACAAAAATAACTGGGCGAGCTGCTGGGTCCCTGGTGTCAGCCGCTCGTTGTGCAATTCTCTCGTTTATTGACTACGTTGACAATGGCATGGGACCCAGATGTCAGAAATCCACTAGGAGGAGCCATTTTTTATTGGCTTGAAATAAGGAGGCACTTGCTTGCGTACTGCCATGACCTTGGCGGGTCCCTGCTGTCATCCTCTCCACGTACAATCATCTCCTGATTGTGTACGTCAACTTGCTAGGCCCACAAGTCAGCCTCTAAACCGTGGAGGACAAATACAACCCATTTAAAAAAAAACAGCCCATTCCATACGTTCAAACGGAAAGTTCAACATTCAGAGCAAAGTAACAGGTCTGATCCACATATAGAGTACTGAACTTCCACGTTGACAACCATCATAGCCAAGTTAACTATCTACTCCCACTAACACTCTAGTAGCGTACAAGTACTAACTTACTCTTAGCTAACTAGACGATGCCGGCCGCCATCTGCTGTCCATGCTAAACGCCGGCACCGGCGTCCTCCGCCTCGCCTCGGACTTGCCAGAGGTGCGATAGGGCACTTGCTTGCGTACGAGCTTGTCAGTTTCTTCAGAGGTAGGCATTTTTATTCAAAAAACTGCCACTTCGCATCTTGCGTCGCAAATAAAACTGCCAGGAGCGCATTTGTAGGCTAGCTAGTGATCGATCAGTAACTTGTAAACACTGAGCGAACAGAAATAAGTAACTGTTAATGCATCTCAATGATTCACAGATCATATACAAATATGTAGCTCCAAAAGCAAAGATCAGCCACTTCGGATCTGCACAACTAAAACTAACTAGTACGATTCCCATACATAAGATCAACATGTTAATGCATCTCAATGACTCACAGATCATATACAAATATGTAGCTCCAAAAGCAAAGATCTAGAAAAAACATATGTTCTTCCTACTAACATGGATGCTTCTATTGGCCAACATTCAGTACAGACTGAAAGACAAATTTGTTTGTGAAGTCTACAATTCCTCTTGCAAACATAAGTGGTTTCACCAACAGCTGGAACCATGAGAATGAACCAGACATGATGGAGGAACATGCACTGCAATATGATTTGGTCTTCTCTCGATCACACGCGAGACTATTTTCGAATACAAACTTTAACTTAGGCAAAATGATGCCCATTGTATAATCAGACCAAAGCAATGAAGCACCTAGTGTTGGCCAATAAATAGTACAGTACTACTTTTCTGCAGTCCATGAAGTGACTATCCAATCTTTCTGTGTCTATTTTCAAATGGCACTGCATGCAGTGACTATACTATTCTCTTGTGCAGTTCAACCAAAATTGCGGGCACTTTGTTTGTTTGCCAAATAGCAACGGGCAGACATCTCTGTCTGCACAAATATCAAGCAGCTAGTAAACATATACCACACCTTGTATTTTCGGTTTAAACATGTCTCTTCCGCTTAGCATCTGTCATGTTCTGCACTGGACAATCTGATACAGTTATGTTTTGCCCTGGACAATTTCATACTGAATTGATTTGCTGGTTCAGAGCAGAAATATAGCGCCTATTCTTCATCAGACCAAGGATATCCATGTTCGCAGTGATGGAAGAGGTGAAATCGATACAACCGAAATTGAGCATCCAATCATTGAATCCTGTCCTGCACCTCCAATGTAGGTCCACCCTGCCAATAAATTCACATGCAAACCACTAGTATTACTATCTAATGACAGTACAAAAAGAGTAGCAAGATAGTAGCAAACCATGTACCTTCGTAATGAACAGCTCATAGTGCCACCAATTGGATATAAAGGTTTGGAAAAAAACATGCTCCTAATGTTGAACCAGTTGGACTTTTTGTGCAGTTCCACTAAAATCGAGCATCCCTGTTTGCATAGATATTGAAAGTGTGATTACTCTAAAAGTGGCACTAGTTGAAGCATAGACTCACAAATATAAGCATTCCAATTTCTTAATGGGAAAAGGTAGCAAGACTGTTTCTAACCACCTGTTTGAAGGAATAAATAAAGCAACAACGGCTGATGTGAGGAAGGCATACATAGTTTTTTCTGGAAAAGTGAGCCATTCCTGACCTTTCCTCTTCTTTTAAGCAAATTTTGTGCAGTTCTACTAAAATAAAATGCCATCACCGCCTTGACAATTCAGTGACACTGTACAAAAGGAAATGACTTAACATTACATCATGATGTCAGGTATGTAGTCGACAGGCATTAGAGACAAACATACAGACCTCCTCAAGAGAACAGCCGAGGAGGAGGTGCCCACTCTTGACCTTTCCTCTTGTCTTCATAATTGTCTGTGCAGTTTAACCAAAATAAAATGACATCAGCGCCTTGGCATTTTGGTGACACTGTACAAAAAAATTAACTTATCTCATGAAAGTGAGGTATGTAATCTATAAGCATTAACAGTGCAAAAATCTGACGGGAGTAACAAGTTTCATCGTTGGTATACTGGCTGTGCAACAGCATTAGAATGCCTTATAGCTGAAAAATCTTTAATACATCCACAATCAACAGCTAACCCTGAAATAATCCAGTGACATTAAATGGCATTGCTTAAATTTATGGGTGGCATTAGACTGAGAGCGGCATTAGTTAAATGTGGCATCACTTTAGCAGTAGCATTGCTTGACTTGACTGCTGGCGTTATACTAACAGCAAAAAAAGTGGCAATAAGAGCATGGGAGGCACCAGTACGATGTACCTCCACGGACGCAGAGTGGTGAGGGAGGTATGGTTGCCCAGAGCAACAAATATCCAGGCAGCATATGTGGATTACGGTCCCATTTTTGTTCTCTTTAGCCACCTTTTTCCTATGCGAGGACAACAAACCGATCGACCTGGTCATTCTCTATTGCGTTGTCATGCCTTTCTACCCTTCTTCAACCAAGAGACACGAGACTCGTTCCTTAGCTACTGATTTCCCCTTTTCAACCTAGATGCGGGTTCGATGCCTACTCTCTTGGACAGTACAGTCTCCCTTCCTTTCCTTATTCAACCCAGACATGGATTAGTCTGCATGAAGTAGGGTTTCCTTTAATAGTGCAAATTATGGTTTTCGTCTGCGTGGCCAGCAGAGTAGAGGATAGCAAATTGGGAAGATGGTGGAGTGGAAAAAGATCCACATGCAACGACGAGCAGATGGGGCAATAGAACAAGGTTATGGCTCGAAAAGAGGTAGCATACCTGAGGGTCGGCGGGAAGTGGCTTCGCTCGTGGTCGTCGTCCTCCGCACACACTACGGCAGCGAGCTTGGGGACGGAGGCCATCCCGCGCGGGCGCTAGGTCTGAGAGGACGGCCTTGTCGTCAGTGCGTGACCTCGCTCGCCGACGACGAGTGCGTCAACGCTGCACGTCCTTTTCTTCCCCGGCGGATCTGTGACCACCGGTGAGGAGGGAGAGAGGGCGTCTTTTTTAGATCTGGAGAGAGGGTGGTAGTGTGAGAAGCAAGTGGGCAGCCCTTAGCAAGAAAGCGCTCAAGCTCCAGCCTATATATCTTTTTTATACTACTAGTACTGGAGGTGGAGTAGTGGTAGAGTAGTTTATATTTTCTCTGCGTACAGTACCAGTTAGTCGTGCTTCAAAACTGACGGGCAACCGGCCATTAAAAAAATAAAGGTCGATAACTAATGCGGCACCTTGGGCCAACGCGGCCAGATCGCATTTTGCACGAGAAATTACACACCATGTTTCGTTGACATGTGGTCCCGTTCCAACATATCAGTGAGACAACGAGTAGTAGGAGTATTTCCGAACGGACGTGTAGGCCGGGGCGCCTCTTCGTGAACCGTGGAAACTCGCAACCGTCCACCGACTCTTCGCCTTTCCCTCTCGATTTGGAACTGCTGTCACACGCTCTTCCTCTCCCTCCATTTTCCTTCAGCCCTTCACCCTTTCTTCTGCCATTGTTCGATTGTCTTCTCCATGGAGGGAACAGGCCGGAAACAACCTCATTATTCTTGCCCCAATCTGAAAGATGACGTGGTGGAGGAACTCATTGATCGGTGTGACATCATCACCTCGGCTAGCATGGCAGGTTCGTTCCAGCCCATTCTCGACTCAACTAATAACATCATTGCAAGGAACCCAAGGGTCAAGGAGCGGTTTGATCTCCCCTATCTTCTTCGCCGTGACCCTGATGACTGGCGCCGGCACGACGGAGGCCTCGCCCTGTGCAAGTTGATGCCGCTTGATAATGATATGTGATGTTAAGATGCCATCGCTTGAGGGCAAGGCTTGGGAGGGCGCAAATGGAGATTGGGTTGTTTACATTGGGTCCAACTGCGAGTGGGAACTTGTGAATGTGTACACTTGTCACCGGGTTCCACTTCCAAAAATCTCAGCACACTGCCCAGAGGTTGAGCACACCGGTAATGTACGCACATTCAAATATGATCATGGTGACTGTCGTCTTACGGAAGATAGCAATTTGTCGAGTCCCAACCCGCTCTTGGAATTACAAAAACTATGATGTTGTTGCTATCTTCGACAAGCTTGTTACCGTCCTTGATGGTTTCACTCGATGGATATTACTCAAAAATCAGTTTCTGTACACGGATGAGTACTGTGATGCAATTGAATACGAGGGCCTTGTGTTTGCTTCCACCACTCGTGGCACTATTTTTGCATGGCATCCTCGTTGTTTCGGTACATTTGTCTTCCACCGTAATTATAATTGTTTCATCCACATGCATGCAGGTTAGCAAGTTTCCCTTTACTAATTAACCTTCTTCTTGTGTTTCCAAGGTCCTGTGAACATCCCACCACCTATACTTGAAGATTTTTATAACCAAGGGGTAGATGATGATGGTGATGATCACAAGCATGAGGACGAGCAGCGCCAATATACTCTGTGGCGCCTGGCAACTAATTCCGATGGATCACCTCTTCTTGTGTGTATACAGCCCACTGATGATGTTATTGCTAAGGAAGCAGGTGTAGTCTCCCATGGTCGCACTCTCCGACCTATTCCAACACCCGTTGCATGGTATTCGGGATGGATACTAGGGTGCTAGCGCCAACTCCTACTCCCTGGCACAGAATTGATAGTCTTGGAGAAAACTCGCTCTTCCTTGGACAAAACTATCTGATGATGGTGAAAGGCGATCCAACTGCTGTTGGCACATTTATGAGAAGCAACTGTGTCTATACCTCAAACATTTGGGTGGTTCCCTACCCTGGTACTGATATAGTAGGCCACTTCAGCCTGGATGATCAGTCCTGCGTTGGTCTCCAGATCGACAACGGATGGCCCATCCCAGAGAATCACTTGTGGTTCAAAGCAAGCGTTTCCAACGCCGCGGAATGGTTGAGTTGAAGTTCATTTCATGGCTTGTTATTTGTTGTGTGGTGAAAACTTTAGTATTTATAATGTATCCTTGTTTCGATGTGGGTTGATGACCTGTTGTACTATGTAATAAAATGATATGCCTGTGATAAACTTACTAAATTTATGAATGACTTTCGAGTCACTTCTCTGAGTGAGTGGTGCGACGAGGCAAAAAAATATTTTCCGAATACATAATTGTACGTGCATTGCAACAGGTTATCGGATGAGGCCAATCAACAATAGTAGTACACTATTTGTACTAGCTTCACATGCTTCGCGCATCGGGCGGGTGTTTTTACTATAGCCATATGTTAATGTGTTCGTTGTACGTAATCCAGCACCTTGAATCCTCGATATACTGGTAGTATAGTATATAGTAGAGTAAGTAGTAGGAGTAGTAGGGTGGCATGGGCCAGAACAAGCATTCACGTCCAGGAGTACGGCACACGCCACCACCACGACATCTATCTGACACCATATTATTTCTTGGAGTCCGTGTGAGAGCAATCTCTTCAACCTCGTCGTTTCTCTAACTTCAGCCATCGCGTGGCGGGCGAGGTGGGGGTTTGACGATAGTCCGTTTCCTTAACTGCGGTCCCACTTGTAAGGCCAACTCCAACGCACGACCCCAAACGGACCTCCGTTTTGCATGAACTCCAACATAATTTTGACTACTCCTATAGTAAGTTGGATTAGTGCCTTCTAGATGCATTCATTGTTGATCTTGCGGAGGCTCGATCTTGCATGCTTATTTCTTCTTCGAGTGTAAAGAAGTAGACGTTGCTTCCTCGCATCTAGTCTTATGTCTAGCCTCTATTCTATACTAGCTAAAAGTGATAGAACATCTACTAAATTGCGCTCTATCAATATATGGATGTACTCTTCTTCCCAATACAAAAACTTGCATCCATTCTACTCCCGCGTTGCACAATACTACATGTCTTCTATTTGTCAAAATATATATGTATCTAGACATGTCTTAGTATATAGGTACATCCATTTTTGGACAAATGGAAGTCAAGTATTTTGGAACGGAGGGAGTACACAATAAATTTTTAAGTTAGCACAACTAGTCTAATCCGAGAGCAAAACCGAAGATTTGGTCGGGTTCTTCCTCCTTTTGCCGACACGTGGGACATCCAGCATCCAGGTCGTGTCATGAAAGAAAATAGAGTGGTAGTTGAAGCCACGAGATGTGCATCTTGGGTTAAACTGTAAATAGAATCTTACTACTCTTGAGTAACTCCAAAAGTGGCCATCGAAGATCTTTATTGGATTTGTTTTTCATCACCAGCACGTCGAGGTGAAAGATGTGCAGGTTCAGTGGGTCCTCTTGCATTTTCACTGACATGTGGGGCCGCATGTGAGAAAACAGACGATGAGCTCCGCGCGTCCGCTGGCTGGCTGAGAAGAGAGATAGAGGAGGGCCGAGCACGGACTGCAGGAAATTTGTTCTACGTACCTCGATATAGGCTCGAATATAGTGGGGTGGCATGGGCCATAACTAGCATTCACGTCTAGCAGTACGGCACACGCCACCCACACGAGTCCCATCTGACCCCAATTTTCTTGGAGTCTGTGCTACAGCCATCTCTGCTCCCTCCTGTCCTCTTTTCTCAGCCATCGCGCGATGGGCGGGGTGGGGGTTTGCCGATAGTCGGTTTGCTCAACTGCGGTCCCACTTGTAAGTGAAAATGCAACACCGCACGCATTCCCGCTTGAGCGGCATGCCGGACCAACCGTGTGGGGGTGCGACGCGACACATGGCAGGTTTTCCTTTTGAACTCGTAACTTGTAAAATTTGGTTCTTCTCCATGGCGCGACCGATAGATAGAAAATAACGATTTTGCCTAGAGTAATGAGAAGTTTGCTTCTGGCGCCGTTCATGCATGGAGTACGTACGAAAATTATGAAGTTGATGCGAAAGGTAAGATAATTATTGTAGTATCCTATACTACTACATGGATTTGACGGAAGGATAAAAATACATATGGATCCATCAACGTTCAATGACATCCTCACGCCCTAGTGCGCCGGGTCACCAGCCGACGTGTGAGGAGCAGCGGCGTTGGCGGCGAGCTCAACGTGCTTCTGAACAGTGCTGTCCAGGGTTGCCCTGCGCTCCAAGAAGGCCAGCGTCCTATCGTCCTCCTCTTGCATGTACTAGTCCTTGTGGATGATTTGCGCGTAGACATGGGTGATTATGTCGATGGTGTCTTGCTGCGCCAGGCGCTGCGCGGCGACCGCGACCTCGAGGTGGAAATTCTCCGGCGCGACGGCGGGCAGTCGCAGGGCCACCAGTGCGTCGAAGAGGTTGTTACCATAGTGTCCGTTGAGGGTGGCGGGCATCGCAGAGCCTGGGCGCGTCGGCTGGAGGCTTACGTCAAAGTCGTCTGCAAGCTTCTTGACGACGGTGAGCTTGTCGAGGAAACCAACGAGGACCTCGTCGAACAAGGATGCGAAGCTGTCGTCCAAGCGCCCCCTCGCCCTGGCGGCCTCAAGCAATACTACCTGCCGGGCCGCAGGCCGGCGTCGTGGACCATCTGGCACAGCCGGCTGATGCTCGCGCTCATCGCCTCCGTGGGTCTAGCGTAGCTTGTAGTCCACTAGTAGAAAACGAAGCTTTAACACCGGTTCGTAAGGGCCTTTAGTGCTGGTTCCATAACCGGCACTAGGGGGTGGGCACTAAAGGCCCCCCCTTTAGTACCGGTTCGGCATGAACCGGCGCTAAAGTGCCACCACGTGGCGTGAGCTCGCGCCCTGGTATGGGGGACCTTTAGTACCGGTTGGTGTTACCAACCGGTACTAAAGGTTTTTTTTGAATTCTTTTTTTTGAAAATTTTGAAATTTTTTTTGATTTTTTTTATTTTAAATTTTTCTGAATTATTTGATGATTTAGTCTCTAATCACCTCTCTTAACTGCTCAAGTGTGGATCACTCATTCCAAATCGCCTGACTTCCCGGCCGGTCACCCATCCTCTCACTCCCCCAGCCTGAGCACGCTTAACTTCGGAGTTCTATTGCCCCTACATTCCAAGTCTGCACTTGTTGTTTTCCTGACTAATGTAAGCTGTCAATCCTATTAACCCTCAGCAGTTTAGCTTGAGCATTAGGTCACACGTTTCACCGTTTGAGTTTGAAACTATTATTCTAAAAAACAGTAATTATTTAGTAACACTAATATTTCTTGAATAAGTTTGACCATAGTTTGACCACAGTTTGACCATAGTTTGACCAGATTTGACCAAAATTAAAAAATTGAAATAATTATTTAGTAACACTAATATTCTTGAATAATTATGTAGTAACATTAATACTTCTTGAATAAGTAGTTTGACCAGATTTAACCATTTTTTTAAAAAAACTGAAATTTGACCATATCTTTTTTTCGTTTTGGAATTTGAGGATTCTAAAAAATTTCAAACAGGCCGTAGGCGGTCTCCATCGGATGCGGATTTTCGTGCTGAATTTTTTGATATATTATACGTTTTTTCCGACATCGTATGCAAAAGTTATAGCCGTTTTACATTTTCCCTACACTTTTTGCAAAACATGTCCAAATTTAAGTTTTCAAATTTTCCTAACTAGTAGATGTAGTAATATAACTACCTCTCGAAGGATTTTATTTTTTGAAGTTTTTATCATTTTCTTTTGATTTTTTCAGAACTGAAATGACAACACGGGGGGGGGGGGGGTAGAATGTGAAAATTGCCCTATAGTGCCGGTTTGTGTCACAAACCGGTACTATAGGTCAGACCCCTTTAGTACCGGTTCGTGGCACAAACCGGTACTAAAGGTTAGCCCTTTAGTACCGGTTTGTGACACGAACCGGTACTAAAGGTGATCGTGGGGCCCCTGCCTGACGCCAGCCTGCCATCACCCCTTTAGTACCGGTTCGTGGCACGAACCGGTACTAAAGGTTCAACACGAACCGGCATTAATGCATAGCCGTTCGAACCGGCACTAATGGTACCATTAGTGCCGGCTCAAATTCAAACCGGCACTAATGTGCTTCACGTTTGACCCTTTTTCTACTAGTGGTCAACTAATCTTGCGATTCGAGTGATCACTCAGCCCTTGGTTAGCGTGCGTAGGTGCGTAGGATTTCGTACTACTCCTCGGCCCTCTACTGCACCTACCTTTGGCTGTATGATAGGTGGGCCAGCCACCCCCTGGGGCCACGTGTCATTCACCTCCTGACCCGTCTCTCTCACACACCCTGCTAGTGTATACACTCCCTCCTTTCCGGTTTATAGGGCTTATCTCAAAATTTTAGTTTTTCCATTTCATAAGGCTCAATTTGGTTGTTTTCCATCACATGTTCAGATTCCAAGGTGCATTAAATAATTGCATGCAAGTACTAAGAGAAAATTGACCAATGCATGTAATTTATGCATGCATGCATCACAATTAATGCATTTGTAAACATACTTTTTTGAGGAAAACAAGAGCATTAATTGGGTGCTTTTGCAAACTACAAAAAGTATTCCACCACTCACCATCTACTCCCTCCTTCCATCTATATAGGGCCTAATGCGTTTTTCGAGGCTAACTTTGACCAAATGTAAGAACAACAATATATGACATGCAACTTACACAAAGCATGTCGTCAAATTCGTATGTGGAAGGAGATTTTAATGATATAATTTTCACATTATGCATGTCATGTACTATTAATCTTGTCAATAGTCAAAGTCCGTCTTGAAAAACGCATTAGGCCCTATATAGATGGAAAGAGGGAGTACCTTGGTTGGTGAGAATTTTGAATTGACCCTTATGAACCGGAAAGGAGGGAGTATAGTGGTTTTTCTTTTTCTCTCCATATCAACCCATTTTATATCGTTACGTGCCATTCAAGAGTGAAAATGATGGTGCTTCTTTCCGAAAACTTACTGTGTGATTTGACTGCCTCCTTAGTGGCCCCTACACGTACTGCCCCCTACGTGTATCAACAGTCACACGTACACCTGACGCAAAAACTGCGCGCGACGCCCTAATGCATGCATGTCCGAGCACACGACGACACACACGGTGACGCTCAAGTGCTCAACCTACACGTGCATGCACACACATAACTCCGTCAGGTGAGCTAGTGACCGTATGAACACTGGAAAATATATATATTGAGCGCAATGAGCGTATTATGAATTCCACTGACTGTATTTTTACAAATATACAGTGACAGACAGTGTATTTATCTCGTTTGATTAAGGCCATGTTTAACCGGAGAGGAGCAGCATGACTAGCATTACTGCTGTGTCCCGGCAACTTGCGAACGAGAGAAGTTGCAGGGACGGGAAAAGTTGCGCGGTGACTCGCAGGACAAGGAGAACTTTTGACTAATGCTAGCTCTCCTCGCTTAGGCGGTGGACGCTGCAACAGTAATTCCGGTTGTCAATTGTGAGGAGCATACTATACTATACTACTAGGAACCGGATGAGAATCGCACTCTTATTATAATTTTAAAATGTGATAAAGCAATCTTCAACACATTTGGTTCTCTTCGAGGGTTCTCGCATGTGATAATGGAAGTTGATTGCATGGAACACTCGCCACAATTCTCGCTTAATTCTGGCTCATATCCTATTACAAATAGTAGCGCTCAATAATATTTCCTCTTTTTTTGTTATCCAGCATGTAAACAGGTCAGCAAACCTTGCGGCGCATCTTCATGAGAACCATGCTTGCTACACTTTGAATGTGGCCGAGAGCTGGCTTGATGAAACACCTCGCTTCCTACTTCTGTTTTTGGCTTCCTAGTGACCAGTGTCTTGGCTGATTGTCCTAAGAAGGCTTATATATGAATAAAGCTCTCTCATTTACCCGCAAAAAAGATTAAGCCATATTAACCGGAAAGGAGGGAGTATGGACTAGCACTACTTTTTGGTGTGTCCCGTCAACTCGCAGAACAAGGAGAAGCTTGCAGGACAAGGTGAAGCTTGCTTACGCCTTTTGACTAATGCAACCTACCCTCGGTGGACATGCATCAGTCCATTCGGTGTCAGATTGTCAGAGGCATACACTGTAGTACCCAACATGCGGAGTACCATCATTGTTCGACTTCACGAAGGGGCGAAGAGCCAAGCGCAGTACAGTACGCGTACTTGGTTTTGCACCTTCATACTACTCCACCCTCCGTCACAGTTTACAGGGCGCGCTTCATTATGATGCATTTCTCTCAATGCATTTCCACCACCAGAGAGACTTTAGACGCGTTTGGTTTAATGCTCAATTAATTAGGGCATGGTAACCGCAATCAAGTCCACAATTTTCTCTCCATGTACTGTACTACTACGGAGTGCATGCATGTGTGTACCCGGGGTGGAAGCACTGCATGCATGTGTGTACGCATTATTCCCTCTAGTAATAGACGCCGTGCTATAACTACCAATGCTATTTTTCAGGCCGATCGCTAGTCGCCTTGGTCCCACAGATTTTTTTTCTTTTTTCTGAAGCGCGCTGTATAAACAGTGACGGATGGAGTAGTATGAGCGGATTCAAAGAAGAGCGTATTGATGGTTTCTTCTTCAGAGCAACTTACAGTGGGAAAGGTGGGGCTTATGATTTGACTGCTCATTACTCACTATTAATGCGGCACAACGACCAGGATGAGTCTCCCATGCGGTTGTGCACTACCCCCTCGGTTCTTAAATATACTCCGGAGTATTTGTCTTTCTAAAATATGTTGAAATCTCTGTTAAGATGAATAGAATATTTAGGAATGGAGGGATTACACATACGAAGCAAAATGAGTGAATCTACACTCTAAAATATGCCCGTTTGAAATTTGTAAAAAGACAAATATTTAGGAACGAAGGAGTATAATTTCGTGCATGGCACATGGACCCGGATGATGAAGAGGCTTCTGGCAATGCTATCAAGCTTCCATCATTTGTTTACATAATTGACGTACTATACAAATAATTTTCCAGCGACATGAAATTGTACAATGGTGTGAGCTTTCAGCTTTTGTTTTGCGTGTCTTGCCATCGATGCTCTTTCGGAAACAATAAAAAACTAACTTCCTTGCTAATGCATGTCAATTATTAGCATATCAGAGCTAATAATTACATCACAACTGAAGACAAAGTTGTGAGAAGGTGTTAAATTAAAATTGATCCATGCTTTCATTGGCAGCAACGTCCCCCCAGCTCTGTCTAAATCAACAAGGCATGTTGGGAAAAAAGTAGCTGTCTGGAGCATGCAACATTCCGATCATTTTGTGCAGTTCCACTAAAATAGAGCTGAGCGTCCCTGTTCCAAAGATATCAAGTGTGATTACGATAATAGAGGACTGCTGATGAAACAATAAACACACAAATAGAAGCCGATCACCTTTGCGTTCTCTCTTAAGACTGACTAGTGGGAGAAGATTAGGCTCGGAGTTGGATGAGGAGGATAGAGCAAAACCAATCTCCCTTTGTGCAGTCGCACTGAAATGTAGAGACGTTGCCCGTGTGACATTTTAGTACAACTGCACAAAACACTCTTAAGAAAAAAGTGATTTGTGCAGTTCACCAAAAGGTCGCAATAGCAACGAGGTGAAATGGATAGCCCTGTTTGCAAAAAAGAGGTAGAAAGGAAACAATTACTGGCCAATAACAGTTGATGACACATGCGATGACAAAAAAGAAGCATATTCCTTGTCCTAAGGGAAGATAACAACACGGTTGTGTTTGTCTAAAACGGTGTGAGGATGAGAATGCAATATGGAAAGTACGCCGGACGAGCTACGTTTTGGGCAAAAAACGGTGTGAGGACGGGATGCGGCCGGATCAGTGACCAACGGTGAGAGAGAGAGGCCACCACACTCCCTTTCCCCCAGCGGACGGGATGCGGCCGGATCAGTGACCAACAGTGAGAGAGAGAGAGGCCACCGGAGCCTTGTGTGAGATACTCTGAAGAGCGGACTACCTTTTCCTCCATAAAAATCGTTTTATATTCTGTGCACGTGCCATTGAGCGCTATAACTTTGTTTAAAAATAATGCGGCAACGCGTCAAGTCGAACTTTGTTTCGTGCACGCGTGGTACACGACCTCCCTAGGTAAACAACCGCTACAGGCGTTCAAATTAGCACATGGGCTGCCATTTCGTAAAGAAATGAGCTCCACCGTGTACCCGTGCGGGTGTGGCTGGACACGAAGCGTGAGTACGTGCACGGTGCACCTATTCTCTTCTTGTATACGTACACCACCTACGTGGGGTTGTGTGAGAGAGATACAAACCTAGAGAGATATACTGTGTGGGTTCTTGAGAGTTTTTTTGGGGGGGGGGTCAATCAAAAAATTTAACATATGCAATGTGTGTGAAATAGAGTCCTAGATATAACATATATATAGAGGGGGCGATCCACGAGAAGACAGTGGAGGTATCATCGGCTTGAGGTGTCTATAGAATCGAAGAGAGGGATGATGTGTGTGTGTGTGGCGCGCGCGCGATCGATAAAGAGTGCCATCGAATTTGTGTGTGCCCACGTCAAAGATATAGAGTGGCTGGCCTACTGGAATGTGAGATGGGACATGTGCAGTTTGTCTCTGTGGCATGGATACCTACCTGCAGCGCTCGACTATCGGTGTGTGGTGGGGGAAGAGGGAGGCCCAATTAACTATAGAGGTACAATGGCTGGTATATGTGTGGAGGAGGAGAGAGGCCTACCTCATGTATTAAGGAGATCGATCTGCCTCATGTATTAAGGGAGATCGATCGGCATCCATGCATATGTGCAGGAGATGAATAAGGTTGGGAGAGAGACAGAGCTAGAGTGTTGGAGGGGGTGGTAGTGGAGTTGCTTCTAACAAATGGTGGGATAGGCTTGCTAGACAAACGGAGGGCACGCCCGCAATATCAATAAGAGAGGAGATGGCTGCTTGTTGTCTTGTGCCGTGCGTGTGAGAGACGGGTCAGGAGGCATGCACGAATGATGAGGGGGGACGATGTGGCTGTGGTAAGCAGACGTAACTACATAGGAAGATCAATCGCCCTTTGTAAGAGAAAGGAGAGACATAACTTGTGAGGTACGTCGATCGATGGGGGGGTAGTTAAAGTCGATCTAGGTATATGTTGGGAGATCGATCGGTATACATGCATGTGTGTGTTAGAAGCAAATGAGGCACGAGGAGAAGGATAGAGAGAGAGGGATGCATGTAGGAGGTGGTACGAGAGGCATACTATATCGAGGGGGAGGAGTGTGCGAGTACGAGAACGATGAAAAGAGTGGTGGGAGTGAGGCATGGACGGTGACAAGAGAAGAGGGGAAGCTTGTGTTTGTGCTAGGCACACCTGGCTAGAGAGGCATATCGATCGATGTGTGCCGTAAAGAAGGAGCTGGGGGGCCTACACACACCGTGGGTGAACGACCTAAAGTGAAAACACGAATTTGCGCGATGGAGCTAGAGAATGCTGAGGGAGGGTGAGAGGGATGCGGGCGTGTGCATGCACAAGAGAAAGTTAGCGCTAGCTACAAAGATAAGAGGGTTGTGTGGGTGTAAAAGACGAATAGAGATCATATATACTTCATTATAAAAAGCGAATTCGGATATTTGAAGAATTTATCATAGTGTTTCAAACCGACGGATGTGTGAATATATATAACGGTGATACACATGGTGTGGTTATGAACATGGTATACTACATTTAATATATTTTATCTCTACTCTTATAAAAAAACAGAGTTGTTGATGATGGTGTGCCTGCCATCCTGCATTATAGGCCGTCTGATTTATATCTGGCGGATAGCAAGGAAACTTTGATGGTTGAAGTTGGCAACAATCATGATTGTAGATTCTTATTGAAATAGAGAAACGAATTCAAATTTAGTTCGAATTGCAGCGGTAGTATAGACATTTGGAATGCACTAAAATGTTGGTATGAGTAGGTTACATGCATTATACAGCAAGCGAAAAAAATTTAATCGGACATAACATGGATTCATACTCCCTCCTTCCATCTATATAGGGCGTAATGAGATTTTTAAGACCGCCTTTGACTATTGACAAGATTAATAGTACATGACATGCACAATGTGAAAATTATATCATTGAAAGAACCTTCCACAGACGAATTTAACGGTGTGCTTTGTGTAAGTTGCATGTCATATATCATTGCTCTAATATTTGGTCAAAGTTAGCATCGAAAAACGCATTAGGCCCTATATAGATGGAAGGAGGGAGTAGCTTTGAATAGCATTTGTATAGTAAAACGGGGCAAGAATCTCTCTTTGTGTGGTGTGAATAGTTTTATTTTTTTGTTTTCTTTTTGGTTGAGGGAAGTGCGAATTGATTTGGTACGTACAAGTACAATATCACGACACGTTAGACTTGTCCCTGAAATTCAACCCGCGTCTTGTTATATCCCGAAAATTCAGATATCGTGCTCCCAAAACTGGCGCATTCACAACCCGCGCCTTGCTATCCCGAAATTATAACGCGTGTGAAAACTCCCTCCAGTTGCCAAATCCCAACACGTGAAATCCCCCTTCTAACCCTGAGCCAAAAGCGCCGCTAGTTCAAATCGGTGGGGGTACTTTTGTAACACACCCTACATTTTGGACAAGCGCGTTCCTAAGTCATGCTTCACCCCCTTCCATCACCCCCTTTTCGCCATTCGAAATCCCAGGCCGCCATAACCTCTCCGCTCCAGCCGCGAAACCCTACCCTCCTCCGCCCGCCACGTCACCGCTGCCCAGCCGGAGCCTCTTCCCTGACAACGTCGTCCACCGCAACAGCTCGACGTCCCTCGTCCAACTCCCCGGATGAGGATCTGTCGTCCATCTCGCCGTCCCGCCGGTTCAGCCACCCCGTCCTCCACCTCCAAGGAGCTGCTCCGACGATCGCCCCGTCTATCGCGGCTGCTCCATCCCCATAGCGCCGCCTTAAACTGCTCCACCGGAACCGCAGCATCCTCACCGACTCCTCGGACGAAGCCGAGGCCTACTCGGCGCGACCAAAGAGGTTGTACACTCATCGCATCGCACCTTCTCCTTAACTCGACCTCCCGGCGCCGATGGTGCTCCATCCCGCACCCCCATGGAGCGGCTACCTTGAAGCCGGCCCCGCAGGCGACATCTCCACGGCGGCTCCCCCAGTGCGAGGCCCCTTCGGTGACGGTGTCCATACCAGCCGGATCTGCTGCTGCTGCTCCGGCTCTCGCTCGCTCGCCCTGCTGCTGCTCTCCCCCTCGCTCGTGTTGCTGCTCTACTCCGATTAAGCCACACTTCAATCGATTGAATCGACTTTTGGGTCAGTCAATTTTCAGGGGTTGGGGGGGCAGCTCGCCGGAGTTAAGGAAGAACCACCCGCAGCAGGGACGGGGGCTCGCCAGAGAGGTACCCCACTATCTATCTTTGGGTTCAGGGTGGGGGCGTGGGGCCTAGAGGGCTGGCCGGGGCGACGGTGGTGAGTTGTTTCGGGGCGGCGAGGCGGCGCTGGGGCCGGCGGTTCGGCCGGTGGGCTGGCGGCTCAGGGGGGTGCAGGTTGAAGATGAACTGCAGGCCCTCCCTAAACTACATGTCAAGTGCCTCTCTGCTACCATTGCGTTCAGTTTCGACAGTAGCATTCAGATTCCACAGTAAATTTCAGTTTCGACAGTTAAGTTCAGAGTCAACAGTTTTTACCTCATCTGTTGTAGTCAGGTGGTTTTTGGTGATGTTAATTTTACATCCATTTTACATCATCTATTGGAGATGCTATTAGAATCCCACTTGAGATTGACGATGTCTGTCTTGTGCTGCTTCAGCCTTGACGTCTTACGGCTCACCGGAGCTGCTCCAACGACAGAACGATCCATCACAACAGAGTAGTGCCCTGGACGCCGTCTACAGATTCCTCAGATCTTCCTCCACACCTCCGACAGCCACCTCTGCCTCAACTGCTTCAGCGACCAACCCAATGATGCTGAGGTCGACACGGCTACGGCAAAGAGGTTGTACACTTGTTGCATCACTTATTACTATACATTCACGTCGATCCATTAGGGCTATTTTGGTTCAACGAAAAACATTGATCCACTGGTTGTTACCATCACTCTAAATTTCTGCATGCTCTCCTTACATAATCTCACCATATTTTTTTCGTATGCATGTCAGATATTGTACAGTCATGCTGAACATGTAGAGGAAAAGAGAAGAGTTTTGCGCGGCAATACAATGCCATGCAGACATCGCTCCATGGTGGGTTCAATGGCAAACCCTCCCCACCCCTCTCCATATTGTAATCCAGAGGAAGATATCTGTTCTGAGGCGGATTCGGACACCGCTGACCACTCCTATTTACCCCCCAAGGTGTTTGCTCTACCTTGGCATGATGATGTTAGTCATATCATGCATATGTTGCCTTGCAGTGCCTACTTTTGACATCATATATGTCATCTGCTTAGTTTAGACATGTTCTGTAATGCCACCTGTTTAGTTTCTATATCATATATGGGAATTATGCAGTCTCATGTCTTTTAGCCAGCCATAATATATGTGAAATGTGCAATGCCATCCTGTTTAACCAGGCATCATATATTTGAATGATATCTTGCCCATCCTTTTCTTCATTACATTTGCATTTGTCGACAATGTTTGTACATTAAACTACTCTTCCTGTGAATCAGCCATTTGGGTGGGAGATGGAAAAATCTGGAGTGAAAACAAGGCCTTCAGAGCAGACAGTGCTACCTGTCAAAGCAGATCTCTTGTTGGGTCCCGATAGCTCCTCAGAGATGGATTCAGAGACATATGACCAGTCCTATTCCCCCATTGAGGTGTATGCTCTAACTTGGCACGGTTATACTGCTCATATCATGCATACGGTGTCTTGCGTTGCATAGTTTAGACATCATATACACAATATTCAACACCATGTTCTTAGTTCAGAGATCATATCGAATGCCCTCTGTTTAGCATATAAATCATATATGTGAATTAAATGATGCGATCCCGATTACCTAGATAACATGTAGGTGAATTATGTCAGGCGATCCTGTTTAGTTATTCATCATATCTTTGAATTATGTTATGCTATGCTATCCAGTTTAGATAGACATCATATATGTGAAATTATGTCATGCTATCCGTTTTAGTTAAACAATATACATGTCAACTATTTCATGCCCTCTTTTTTCCACACTATCTATTGCATCTGTCTCTCATACAATGTCTGTACATTCAACTATGTTTCCTGTTTATCAGCCATTTGAATTGGAGCGGGTGATGCCAATATCTAGCAGACTAAAAACACGGTCTTCAAATAAAACAGTGCTACCTCTTGGTGGAGATAGCACCCCGGTTGTACATGCACAAGAACTAGCCCTACCACACATAACCCAAACTCTCGCAGATTGTACCCCTACTACGATGGACAGAGAACCAGCTTCACCCAATCTAACCCCAACCCCAGCCGATAGTAACCCAGTTCCTGTTGACACAGCACCATCTCCACCACAGAGCTCCCAAAGAAGAGCAGTTAGTAAGGCAGCTCCAGTGCCCAAAGGGCCAGTACTATCACGGCGAACCCCAACTCCACCAGCTAGTACGCCTATTCCTGTGGAGGAAGCACAACCAGCTAGTTGTAGTGTAGCATCTATCGCATTTGATGTTGTTAAATCGTATGTGCGTATCTTCCCATCTTGGAAATATTATACTGAAGATGAAGGAAAATGCCAGTTGCAGGTGTTTGTCCAGGAGTTATGTGTAAGTAATGTTATTCATGGCAATTACTTTGCTTTGTCCCATACATCCTACCTCCATGGTGGTTATAATACACCAAATTTTCCCATTTTTCTCTATAGAGAAGGATTGATTTGGAAACTCAGGATGAGGTAACCTGTGCTAATACATCTGCTATCTTCAAGAATGCTTGGTGGCAGTATCGGAATTACCTGAAGAAAACGTACTTCACCGGCAAAGAAACTCATCAAATTCCCTTATGTTTTCCTGAGACACATTTAGTGGACGATGACTGGGAATGCCTTGTTCTGTACTGGTCCCAAACCAAGAATGTGGTAAGGTCTATGATCTCATTTTCTATTTTTAAGTATTATATTCTTGCATCTTACTGTACTCTGTTCATGTAGAACAAGTGCCTAAACCTAAAGAACAACTGTTCTAATTTAAGATTCCATTGCTACCATAGGACATAGATATATGTCTGTTTGATGCTTTTATTATGTACTAGTACTTGGCAATAGAAGACTTGGTAGTTTAATCCTGTCCACCTTAATAATGAACTGGTTCACCGAAATGAGTTTCATATACTAGTACATGCTAAACTTGTTATGTGTCTGCTTGTTTCTTCTTTTAGAAAGCTGACAGAATATTGGGGAAGAGTGCCTTATTAAGCAACGGTAAAGGAAGTAATGCAGATAAGGTTTAGGATAGTGACACATCCTGTCTTGGTTTAGTGTTGGAGTTACTGGCCACTACCGCTTGCACAAGCTATTCAAACTCACTATCTGAATCAGTTCGGTTTGTTGAGTCTCAACTACAAGCTGAAAGACATCGATCAGCTGTGCTGCGACAAGAAGCGGAAGGACTGCGGAAGTCCCTGGAGCATTCAGATGCATACTTTCTGGTGCAACAGCAAGCGTTGGAGGATTTTAGCGCCAAACAGGACAAAGCTAATCAGCTTGCTAAGCTTATTGCCAGCATGGTGGATACCCAGGATAACGTTTCTTGAGCTCTTCTGAAGTTGTTTCAGTTATGCTCTTGTTTTGCTGCCGTTTATTTGCACTGGTGGCCAATTTTGACGGCCAGTGTATATGATATGCTGCTTTGTTCCCTATATTTGCACTGGTGGCGAACTTTGATGCCCAGTGGATGTAATATGTGTAATAGCCGTGATAGCCTAGCGTTAGTTGCTTGCTTATTTATTTCCTTGTTGTCTTGTTTATTTGTTTGCTTGTAGTCATTGCAGTTCTTTTTCCGCGGTTAACTAGTGGCTGCAATAACCTATTTTTTAAAACTAGGCCACAATAACCATGGGCTAATATTTACTGTAGTGACAACTGGGCCTCCTACGGGCCGTAGAAACAGAGGGCCTTTTACGGGCGTAGAAACAGTAGGCCTTCTATGGGCTATAGAAACAATGGGCCTTCTACGGGCCGTATCATCAATGGGCCTTATACAGGCCGTATGATCGATTGGCCAAACATGGGCCAATAACAGGCCGCATTATGGCCGTAAACAGGCTAGAGTTGGAATCGTCCGTTCATGGGCCGACCGTAACGGGCCATCGTTAATAGGCCGTATTTGATGACGCTATGAAACGGCCCAACGTATTAACGGACCACAAACGGGCCGACTGTAACCACGGGCTGAATTTGGCCCACAAGCAGAAAATGACAGTAACGGGCCGTAAGTAAACGAATGCTGGAAATGAGCCCAAGAATAAATGGGCTCTGAGAAGGCCGAAGATAACATGGGCTGGAAACGGCCCAACGGTATAACGGGCCGTTAATGGGTATAAAGTGATACACTGTTCATCACGGGCCAGTTTCACCACGGGCCGTTAATGGGTGTAAAGTGATACACTATTCATTACGGGCCAGTTTCACCACGGGCCGTTAATAGGCCAAGAGTTACATAGGGCCTCATATGGGCCGAAAGACGTCATGGGCCATACATGGGCCAGAAGTGAAAAGGGCTGGAATCATATTGGATGGCCCAGATGACGCTACTGGGCCTAATTCGGATAGGGCGTAACGGGCCTTGGGTTAGCGGGCTGTAAATGGCTATATGCGAACAGGCCGTTAACAGGCTTTCCATGGGCCGGCCCGCCAGCTTTTGACCAAGTCAAATTGGCCGGCCTTTTCACAGGAATGGGTCTCTGTTGGGCCGTGCCACGTGTTGACATATCATAGGCGCCTATCTGACCAACTGACACGTGTTTCGTCCGGCCAATAAGAATTTTACATCTGGAAATTTCCCATTGATCGGGGCTGTTAACGAGTTATCGGATCCAAAACCCGACCCGATAGCTTAACGGCGTTCCGTTACGGTGGATGCCACGTGTCGGTCACCCTTGACGAAAGCACTTCTGTGACGCGCGATTTATCATCATGGAAGTGGACACTTCCGTGATGATAATTTTGGTAATGTCATGGAACACTTCTACGACAGCACATGTATGACTATCTTGGTTCTATCATAAATTTGTCATGGATGTACATGCATGACAAAAAAAGCGACCTACTGTGACAAACACTTATCATCACGGAAGTGTATATTTTTGTAGTGCCGGGTCCTGTCTACGACCGGTCCGCTGCTCGTCCGCACCGGCACGGGTCGTTCGGCTCCCAACGAATCGACCGTTGTGGTCGTCCTCTTCTTAGGGGCCATGGCGACGAAGAACTGCTAGGCTAACTACTAGACCAGATTCTCACAATTGCGCCCCCTACCTGGCGCGCCAAGGAATGTCGGTGTGGAACGACACCTATGGGATCACAAGAATCCCTACTACGTTAGCCGGGGCGCAGGGTTGCGAGGAGAGTAGGGCTAGTAGACAGCACAAGGATCGTTTACCCAGGTTCGGGCCGCGAGGATGCGTAAAACCCTAGTCCTGCTTTGGTAGGTGTATTTCTGAGAGTTCTTGAACTCTCGAACTAGCTGTGGTCAGCGTGTGGTTCGAAAGAGCCGAATCCCTCTCCTCGTCGCCTCGGGCCTCCTTTTATTGGAAAAAGGGGTTGCCACAGTGGCACACAGGAGGTGGAAAGATCTATAGTGGCACGAGGTTATCCCTCGTATTACAGGACAAGGTGCATTTAATGCATCGCTTAGGTGTCCTCTTGCTTTATCGGGGACGGGGGTGAGGCATGTCCCGTCCGTCACCGCTCCTCCTTGCTTCGACACGCGCCTCGGCCAGGAATGCGCACGGTGCCATGTAGGCAGGCAGGCAGCTGAGTTGGCGCGGTGGTGGAGCCTTCAGGATGATCTGCATGCCGCCACGCAGGCACTTGATGAGTTGGCCTGGGAGCTGCATGTTTCCACGCAGGTGCCTGCCCAGCTGGTTGGGCTGGCAGCTGCATGCGAACGGCGGTGGAAGCCTGGTTGACGTGGGCTTGGCGGTGGCCTTGCCGGCGTCTTTGGAGAGGGCCTTGCCGGGTGGCCCGGCAAGGGTCTCGCCGTGGCGTGTTGTTATCCCCGGCAAGGAACTTGCTGAGAATTGCCGTCTTCTAATCTGATCTTGAATATGTCTTCACAAAGATCTACATGCCACCACAGGGGTGCCCGAGTGTCGGTGTAAAAACCGGCGGATCTCGGGTAGGGGGTCCCGAACTGTGCATCTAGGCCGGATGGTAACAGGAGGCAGGGGACACGATGTTTTACCCAGGTTCGGGCCCTCTTGATGGAGGTAAAACCCTACGTCCTGCTTGATTAATATTGATGATATGGGTAGTACAAGAGTAGATCTACCATGAGATCAGAGAGGCTAAACCCTAGAAGCTAGCCTATGGTATGATTGTATGTTGTGATTGTATGTCCTACGGACTAAAACCCTTCGGTTTATATAGACACCGGAGAGGGTTAGGGTTACACATGGTCGGTTACAAAGGAGGAGATATCCATATCCGTATTTCCTAGCTTGCCTTCCACGCCAAGTAGAGTCCCATCCGAACACGAGAAAAAGTCTTCAATCTTGTATCTTCATAGTCTAGCAGTCCGGCCAATGGAGATAGTCCGGCTGTCCGGAGACCCCCTAATCCAGGACTCCCTCAGTAGCCCCTGAACCAAGCTTCAATGACGATGAGTTCGGCGCGCAGTATTGTCTTCGACATTGCAAGGCCGGTTCCTTCTCCGAATACATCACAGAAGAACTTGAATACGAGGATAGTGTCCGACCCTGCAAAATAAGTTCCACATTCCACCGCAGAGAGAATAATATTTTCGCAGATCTAATTTGCTGGCTTGTCTTGGCTGCACGATGTTATGTCATGGCCCGGTGATTATTCGAACCATTTCTTTTAACCAGCCCCGCACATAACGCGAGGCAGTTTTTCGACACGTCTTGTCAAAGCAGAGATCGTGTCCCCTTATTATGGGATTCTCATCAATACGGGCGTGGGTAACCCAACCGCGCCATCAATTGCGGCGCTTGGGGGATAAGCGAGTTTTACCAGGCAAGTGGGGACGCTTAGTTTCGTCCGCCCATATAAAGGGATAAGGATTCACCTTTCTATCCACACCTTCTTCCTCCTTTGCTCATCCGTTTTCGCACACTCGAGCTCTAGCGCCCAAGCCCACACTTCCGCCTCAACCTTCTCCAACCATGTCCGGAGCGGGAGGCAAGTGGATGGTCTCCTCCGTCACGGAGGGAGACATCAAGAAACTGAGGAGAGCCGGATACCTGCCCGACGACATCGCGCACCGGCTCCCAGATGAGGGGCAGCTCATCCCCACCCCCAGGCCCCATGAGAGGGTAGTATTCCTCACCATTTCCTCCGCGGACTGGGATTCACTCTCCATCCCTTCGTCCGGGGGCTCATGTTCTATTACGGCCTGGATTTCCACGATCTGGCCCCGAACTTCTCTCTCTT